>NC_056739.1:1790020003-1790280003 GCF_019279795.1 Protopterus annectens | reverse complement strand
CTACAGAGATTTCTAGCTGATATGTTAGAATGTGCTTGCAGTAGGTTTATTCTTAGTACTCCTATTCCCTGATTTTTGTTTGGACATCCTCTCTATTCTGCATCAGATAATTAGACTGATACTGAGTGTGAAGGAAGGAGCTGTCAGAATTGAAAGGACAGCAGAGGACCTGGAATATGAAGGAACAGTATTTCCTACTTGCATATGTTAGCAGAGCTAGGGATTTCAGTTGTACTATGTTGCATTTAAGAAAATGGGTGGTGCTGTGGAATTAAAAGGAATACAACAGGAGGAGGGGGACACTTGAAAACATTTTTGAATGGAAAAAGTGTTGAGATCTTGCAACATTGTAGATCAGCAGGCTCAAAGGCTCTTTGTTCAGATGGAAGAAGATAAGAAGCAATGGAAAGAGAGTGAAAGTTTGCAGTTCAACAATCTTTTGTATGATGCTTGGATATTTTGTATTAATTTATTCATATCCAAGGCAGCATTTTAACTCAAACGAGTTTTGTATTTAATTTATTCATTTCATTCTGCGATTATCAACTAAATCCAAATCAGGGTTACAAGGGAGCCAGAACCTATATGACATTTGATGGGTACAGGGTGGAGAAACAGTCTGTTGATAGGATGCCAGTCTGTTGCAGGACAAACACATGCATGCGCACACATGTACACACGCACACACACACGCGCGCGCGTACACACGCACACACGGGTTGCTTGAAACAGAAAGCCTAACAAAGCAAACCCACAGGGGGGACATGGAGACTGTCCAAAGAAGTCACCCCTGTTGAGAACTGAAATGGAGAACCAACTGCTTTGAGGCTACAGTGTATAACACTGCGCCACCCATGTTCTTGTGAAACTAATATGTTTTTTATCCTTTTTATGTCCTTGTGCCTGCTGATCATCAAATCTATGCAGCGGTCATGCTCCTTCATTCTGCACCACTGGGGCAAGAGCTGGACATATCACAGACATTATCTGGACAGCTATGAAGGATTTTGCTCTTTTTGTGGCTTTATTCAATCCCCACTGTAACTGCAATGTGTGATCACAGATATGAGGACCTGCTGTGCCTTCCCTGTGAGCATGAGTGTTTTCATAAAAGATAACATGTGACTGCAGCTTGGGAGAGCCAAGGCATGCCCCCAGCTCATGTGTTGCATGCTGTGCACTTCTGTCTCCAGTAGGTGGTGGTACTGTATCAAGCCAGACTGCCTCCCTCCCACCCACTTTGTCTGTTCTTCAATACCTGATGAGCTAGCTGGCCATTTCCAGATATCTGACCAGCAGGCAAAGCTTTATTTCTCTGCTCTGTAGAGTCAGTTTGTGAAACTGGTTGTTTGTACAGTATTGATATCTTTTAAAATGCATGTATATTTAATTTCTTTATCTGTTTATTTACTCTCTGTTTACCAGGAGGTCATTTATAAGCCAAAGCTGATTTTATAGGTGGTCTGGTTGAAGTCTACAGACACAGTGAGAAGAAGAAATACAGACATTCAGAAAGATTAGAGAAAACTCTCATATATTTATTTTGCTTTGTTTATGTTCTGAATAGCAGGGTTGGTAAGCTACTGTTCAGAGGCAAGATTTAGCAGTTTGCATGTAGAACTGTGCATTTAGTGCACCCCTGAACTAAACTTGTGGATGTGTTTCCATGATGTTTTGTAGACTGGTCCTTTGCCCCCATTTTCTTTTAAAGAGTAGTGGCTGTAAGGTGTCATAGATTTCCATAACAAGGATGAATTGTTAGCACGAGAGGGTGGTAGGTAAATTATTCTGATTCAGGTTCATAAATACTTGTATATTCCATCTCACTTTGACACCAAGAACACAGTGTGTAGTAAAAACTGCAGCCAAAACTTGACTGGTAACTGATCAGTACCAGTTTGCTGTGTGTCTTGGTAAATTAGGGCATATTGCTGCCCAGATGAAGCATAAATCAAATGCTTCTCATTTTTCAGCTTCTACATTGTATTTTTCAGAACCACTTGCTGTAGGTACCCAGGTCAGCCAGTCTGCCCATTTTCTCAGATAGCAGCAGGTTGTGATACAACGTGTACTGAGCAAGATCAGCATTTGGAAAACCACTGCGACGTATCAGAAATGAGCTAGTTTGACAATGGACAAAATTAAGATGGAGTGTAGCACTCAGATGTACAAAGTATAAAGATCTCGGCAAAAGGTTCTGTATTATGCTGATGTTTCCAGCCATTTGCTTTCAGACACAGCTACCCCTTGATTAGCTCATTTCTTAAGTAGAAGTTTGCTGGTGGTTGAGAGTAGTATTGAAATACTGAGGGTATGTGTGCATGTGTGTGTGGGGGCATTTTATTAAGCCTCATTTCCCCAAGGCCAGTTCCTCTCTGTAGTAGCCTTGATGGCCTTGAACCAGTTAACTGAAATCCTATGAGCTACAAGACTATTTTTTGCGGTCTGTTCCACCCTAGCAGTGTTTGCATACATCTTTACCCTGCCTTCTTTGGCTCTGTTTGTTGGTCAGACAGCACCCCCAGTCAACTTACTCTCACTCAAGCTTCTGCCTGAAAATTGGTGCCATGGTAGAACCATGCTGGCCTTCTCTGTGGCTGAGCTAATGTTTAGCATAGCTTGGTGAAACAGAACCTTTTTTTAATTGTAGCACACTGAAACAGCTGTCAGCAATGTGGACAGTATATGAAGATAGCTGAAAATACTTTTGTGAGCAGAATAATAAAAGAAAAAAATAATAATTTTCTCCTGTTAAAAGTCTTTGGTATCATACCAAAAATGCTGTTTTCTGTTGAATCCTCATCTAAGGCACATTGAATATACAATGAAAGGTGAGAGTTACATTTCATACTAAATGAGGCAGGTTTTGCTTCATGGCACCTTTTAATATATTTCTTGAACATTCAGTATCTGAGAAATGTAAACAAGACTTCACATTTTGGAAGGAGTAAAAGTGTGAAAGTGAGGAGTATAGATAAGCAGCGCAGATTTAAGAGGGTATTCACAGACAATGGGAGGGGAAGGATGAAACTGGATATAGAAAGCATTCTTTATAGACACTTCTGTGGTGAAGTGTGGGAACTCGAGGTTTGAGTGAGTCCAGCCACAGTCTGAGCACAGTGAAATGTACAGTTGTCACTCTTTGTGTCAGCAACACCTGAGGAGACCATGAAACTGCACAAGGTGGACTTTGTACAGAAGGTCACACGGTTAGATATATGTATACAAGCAAATATAATAGCCCAGCAGTGTTTTTTATGCCATCTTTGTCTTTGGTTTCTTTCCATGTCTGTATGCACTGTGGTTTCCTGGACTTAGAAATGCCCCATTACAGTAGGTCTATTCATGGATTAGTAGAAGGAAGGGGAGACAGAACTCTTCATGATTGGTGTTCTGTTAGAGGTTGACTGCCACAGCTAACACTAATAAACCAAACATAATGTTGTTTAAAGCATTTATTCTGAAAGTCACCCTTAGACAAGACACTTGCTGTGCTTTGACCTTTCTAGGCCTTCATGGGAGTAACTTAAACCAATATACTAATGCATAGATTCCCAAGATTTTAACTTTTGGGTATTTCAGACAAACATAATTAATTACAGAGAAGTTAGAGTAGTTAGAAGATAAGTTAGAGTAGTTAGAATATGGATGCATTTTAGGAATGCTAAGAGAAAGTGTGTATTGTTTTAAGTACATAGTATTACAGAAAATAACATCTTCTGAATGAACAAAATAGAATTCCTTAAAGCAAGGCATATAAAAATATCTTGAAACAGCTGCCCTAAGCTGATAACATTCAGGTTTGCGTACTGATGTGGTGCTCAAAATACACCACAATTTTTAACCATAGCAAATACTTTATTGTCATCAGAATTCATTGGCATGGATGTGTTGTAGTAGGGGTGAAAGTTGTTTCTCTTTCTAAAAGTTTAATTCATTTCCCTAACAGGACTCTTGGCTATGTGCTATAAAGCAGTCAATTACATATTCATTATGATACATGTAAAATATGTAGGTATAAAATAGTTGTCTTCCTTGCTGTAGATACCTGTTAGAGGTTGTTGGTATAGGGATATGGTTCACACTAATATTAGGAGTAATAATATTGTTAGCACACATATCTTTACTGCTTTAGAAAGTGATTATTTAATCATCCAAAAACACTGCAGTTTTGAGAGTCTGGATGTCACATTTTAGGCTTTCAAGCAGGATGACTATAGCAAAACAGCTGAAATTTTCTCTGTTCTGTAACCCCCTCCCAACACCACCACATACACACACAAGCCTAGGTCAGTATTTATTTGACATTTATTTACTGGGAAAGTCCAATGGGGTGGGTGCCCATTTTCAGTAGAGGCCCGCTGAGAAAAGCTCCAGAGACAATTAGCATATTACATCAGCTTATTACAGAGCAACAGTGAACGTTTCATATACAAAAAAGACTATACGTTAATGGATAGCACATCATTTTTGCATATATTAGATGGCACATACTTGCACATTACAGACATTAGATATTACTAAGGAGACTATATACACGAGACAATTCTTTACAATTATATGATTCAGATCAGTATGATTCTGCTTGATATTTAAATAATTTTTGTTTATTATAATGTACTTAGTGTACATATCTTATAGTACAGGGTTGAGAGAGGAGGGGAATTACAGGAGAGGAAAAGTAGGAGATAGAAACTTATGTTTATTAGTAACGTGTGGGGTATAGATATGGAAGAAGCAAAACAGAGAAAGAAAAGCTAGGGGACTGTATAGTGATAGTAGTATAAGGTACAGGTAATAGAGACAAAAAATGATCAGTTGTATATAATAGTAATGATGGAGGGTAATGCTGTTATAGTTAAAATTAAGGAGCTATTTGATTAAGCTGGTGTATAACATGAGCAGAGCCTTGTATTTTTAGATGTTTTTTAAAAGTGTATGTGAAGGATTTGCGGCATATGTCTGTCCTTATATGAGAATACAGAGAACACCCTGCTGATTTAGTTGGTTTATAAACAGTGAGTTGAACTTGGTTACTTGATTGCAGGGGCAATTTAAGGGAGTGTTTTTGCAGTATAGAATTTAAGGCTGGGCATGTGGCTAGATAATGAATGAATTTTTTTGTGTGGTGATTAGCTGAATATATTTTAGGTAGTTCATAGGTTCATAGGTTCATACTAGGCTATCTGCCTTAGGGCATTTATAAGCCTAGCCAGAGTTGTGTGGCTTTCACCACCCCTTAGGTTGAAGAATACTATACCCATTAGTTTGCCGTAGTCCAAGTAGTGTTTGAAAGACACAAAGAAGGCATACATATGGCATTTCTTGCCCAAAAAAAAACAGTTCTGAGAGAGAGGCTGGCATATCATATCATTTGGAGTATATACAAGGCTATAGAAATGTTAATTTCAGTGGTGAACAAGAACCTGTGAAAACTGTATCTGAGGGGAATTAGTTACAAACAGCATGTTAGCAATTGCAGGAGGCTGAGAAAGTTGGTTTAAAATCTTTCTTTTCTCTCTCCTGGAGAAGCGAGAATGGCTTGACTTTGATGTCTTTAGCCGTTCGTATTTTCTGGAAGTCACAGTCAGCCTATGATAGCTTTATCAGTAAATACTTATAATGGCTTAGTCTATTTGAGGAAGTCATCTAATTAACAAATGAGAAGAACAACCAGAATTACTGTTGCCACCTTGCATTGGAAGAGGAATTGTCTGTGTTGTGAAATAACCTATTCAGTTTAACTTTAGTCTCTCTCTGGGACTTGGGGATCATACTTGAAACTGTGTTTTTTAAACCCCATCATTTCTCTGGGACTTGGGGAGCATACTTGAAACTGTGTTTTTTAAACCCCATCATTAACTGACTTCCGCGGTGGTGCAGCGGTAGCGTTGTTGTCTCACAGCAAGAGGTTCTCCCATTCGATTCTCGGCTGGAGTGCGGGGAGTGCCTTCTGTGTGGAGTCTGCATGTCCTCCCCGCGATTGGGTGGGTGTTCGAAAGACATGTGTAAATGGACGTGCCTTCGATGAAGGTTGAATGTTGAGCTGGCACCTCGGCGTTTGTGAAAATCTACTGCCAATCATTAGCGGACCCGAGTTCCGCTGTGGCGACCCCTAACTGGGAAAAGCCGAAAGACAACAGCATTAACTGAGGAACAGAGTATTGAGTTCACTTCATTTTCCAGACAATACCTAGGTTCCGAGACTTATTTCCAGCAAAATAATGCATACATTCTGTTTTCCACAAATACTTACACTAGTGGTTGCTCTGACTATTGTAGTTTATTTGTTGTTAACTGACATGCATTGGAAAGGCAGAATAATTCTACATTTTTAAAGCTCTGTTTTTTTAGTGAGTCTTCATGCTTTATAACAAGTTAGAGTTAGAATCTTAGAGAAGGATCAGTGCATAAGACTAACTTTGAAGTCTGGGCTCTTGTGGTACTTTAACTGATAAGGCCTAGTGGGTGCTTTTGAGCAGCATCCATTTTATGGGCAAAAAAAGGATACATTCTATGACATTTGTGAAGGAATGTTAAATCCTTCCCTTTTGAAGTCTGATTAGAGGTCAGCACATACTCATAAATAAAAGTAACTTTTAATAGCCAATGACATTATTTCTGCATTAGTAACACAGTGACCCTTGCAGAGTGTAAAAACGGCTGGAGAAGTAGGATTGTAGCTTATCTATGATTTTTTCCAGTTCCTGTATTACTGCTGATGAAATCCAGAAACACGCATATTTGGAAGTGTGGAGTGGTGACTTAAATGTACATTTTACAGGATTTAGAATATAATACATTAATGTTATTCTACAAATCAAAACATTGTGTAATTATACACAAAAAGGTTATGTAGATAGATGAATAGGGCTCATTGCTAGACTGAGAGACCCTGTCTTTGCCTCCTTATGGTTGTTTAAATTGTGTGCATACTTAAAGAAGAGTTTAGTATGAAAGAGGGGCTTATTAGAATGGCTTCCAGCAGCTCTCATTTAGAGGTGTCACTACAATGCATGAACTTGACCTCAAGTTTAAACTTAACAAGCCGGATCCCCCTTCCCCATAAGCCATAGACTGTTAACATGCTGATGAGCGGTGCAGATATGGGAATAATTATGCAAATCTGCTATGCTTGCTTTGAATGTTGTTGAGCTGGCCCTAGGCACCAAGCCTTCCACTGTTCACAGTTTGGGGTAGGAAGATGAGAATTAGTTTTGCACTGTAGACATGTGCTTCATTGACTAAATCTTTTTTTGTAAATAATTTATTGGGAGTTCTACTTGATCACTCTACTTTCCACACCACATTTTCTCGACTCATCTATCAGAAGACAAGTCTCCCTTTATCTATGAAATGCAGGCCAAGGTCAACCTGTGATGAGGTATTATGGTCTATTACTGTGAAGAGAGTGACCTTTTCCCTTTTAAGTCATCCACATCCCTGTATTGTCACAGGGGGTAGATATTGCTCATTCTGTCTTGACACACCATTTTTGTTGACCACTTGCTGAGCAGTCCAAGCCGTAGTGCATCGGTAGTGCAGCAGAGATTCCCTGTACCACTTCTGAGAGGAAAGTGAGCAGGCCTCAGCCCACTTCATCATTCCTTACTCTTTTTATCTGGCAGTACCATATCAACCAAGATCATCCGTAGCACAATTAGATTGTATGGCCCATGTACGACAAACCACCAGAATCGTATCAATTCACAGACAAAGTTTTGATCGAGTTCCAATCCAATGAAAGCAACTCTTGGAAAACCACAAATTTCCACTGTCTTATACTACTGTGTAGTCTCACAACAACAGGGTAAAGGGTACACTCCATTAGCACTGAAAGTGACTTTCAGCAGGTTTGCTTCTTGGTGCCAGTACTCCCAGAAAGAGTGCTCAGTGAACTAATGTGCTGCCAAACCACTTTACAGTATTCAGAGTTTGCCTGAAAAGATTTTCAGTGTAACAAAACTCTGCTGATCAGAGCTGTCTTTAAAACCTTTCCTCATGTTTTACAATTGCTCATTTAAGAAAATGAAAGCATGTAAGCTGGCAGTATATGGCAGCATCCTAATTGCGGGTCACAAACATCTTCATTTTTACACTGCTATGTTTGTTCATACTGATAAAAGATTGTAGATATTCTAAGTCCAATGAGCCAATACTTTATGTAAACACAGGTTCATTCAGTAATCTGTAAATTAATCCAAATATTTGCCCACTTGGTTCTGCATTTAAAAATTAAAACAAAACAGTACCTTTGGCTAGTTTCCACTAAGGGTTCTTCAAGAAACAAGATACCTTTTAGAAGTCCCAGTCTGTAAGCCTCAGCAAGGAACTGGCCATTATTCCAGTGCTATAGTCCAGGTGATTCCAATGATGTAGTCCAGGTGATTCCAGAGCTGTAGTCCAGGTGATTCCTTATGATATACTCCACAAGTTGGACTGTTGCACTTCACACCTCAAGGCTTTTATGTAAGCTCCTGTTCACATTTCTGAAACTCAGTAAGAGGAAAAAAATTCCTGTTTTCCTTTTGCAGACTACCTCTTTCTTGTATAGCGTTAATTCACAGTCATTATAGTTTTCCTAACACTGTGAAAATGTATGGTTTCCAAGGCACATATAAAGATATATAAATTTTTTTCAAACTTCGTGTCAAACACAAAACTAGAGATGTTAAGTTGTCCATCTCGCCTTCGTTCTTGCTGTTTAGGTTCGGAACCGATCCTTGGCTCCGACTCGGCCATCTTCTATAGCTCGAGAGCTGTTTACTGGCTCGAGGCTACCCCTTATCCCAGCATGCCCAGCATCAGCTACTCAGATCTCGTTTGCCGCTTCAGCTGCAAGGTTGCTTCCTTACTGGCTCAGGCTTAGTATAGTTTTTTCTATTAATATATTGTTGTTTATTCTTGAAAGTTTGTCAAGTATTTGTTAATTTTTTGTCTAGATAATATTCCTTTATCCCTTATCGCTTTCTTGTGTGTTGTAGCTTTGTTGGCCATCACTCCATAACTCACAGGCCTTCTGTTCCCTTGAACTCATTTAAATTAGAGAGTTCTCCCCCCCCCCCCTTAGGATAGCCGTTTAAATTAGAGGCTTTCCTTTCTGTTCCTTAACTGTAAAAAAAAAAAAGTCTGTTTGTTTCTTGTTTTTTGTAGTATAGCTTTTTATTATTGTTGTTGTGGTTGTTGTTACTATAATGTCTAAAGATACCAAGGTATCTGGCTTCAAAAAGTGTGACTCATGCTGTCAGAAAATGTCTCCGACAGATGGGCACACTAGTTGTGTATATTGTTTGGGCGCTGTTCACCTGCAGGACTTCCGTTATATATTTCACGCTTTTAGTCCAAGGGTCCTGCAGGAGCGCAAAAACAAATTATTCCTTCGGGGATTATTGAAGCCTCAGGATTCTCCGGCTAAAAGTACTCATCCAGCGAAATCCCCTAAGTCTGTCAAACCGTTGGCTCCACCTTCGGAGCTGACTCCTTTACTTGACCAACCAAGTATGTCGGTGCCGGCTGGCACCGACAAGACAACTCCTCCTTCGGCTCCATCTGCTATTTTGGAGCCGTCTCAGAGCCATAAGAGCCTGAGGTCTCCATCCTTGGAGTCCATCCACTCGGCACCTCAGTCACCTTTGTTACAGAGTGAACGTAGCCATCATTCTACCCACTCCTCTCGATCTTCTAGATTATCGGATCATGATGCGGAGAGAGTAGTAAGTAGGTTGCTTAAGTCACAGTCACTGGCAAAAATTCTGTCCAGCCCACCTCAACAGGTATCGGCTCCAAACTCCTCTATTTCTGTTCCTCCTCCGACTACATTTAGCTCGGAGCCGGAGACCATGGATCCGCAGGTAGTGGAACCATCGGCACCGATCATCCTCTCTCCTTCAGTTCCGTCAGCTCCAATTACTTCGATTATACCTTCTGTCGAGGGATCTGGGCGCCGAGGCTCTCTCATCGGCTCCAAGGGGGGGGGTGGCATCGGACCCTTGTCCGACCCCGATGTCCTTCAAGGATGCATCTGCCGTCATCACATATGGGTTGTCCTGCCTCAGGCAGCCCTTCGGTCGGCCGGATTCCAAAGTCTGGGTCCGGCGTCGGCTGATGTCGCCCCTTCCCCGACGTCAGAGCGCCTGGGGTATAAAAGCGTCAGCCGGCGCCATCTTCCTCAGTCTTTCTTGCCGCGTGGTGCCCGAAGCAGAAGCATTTCGCAAGTGCCGGTCGGCCAGCTCCTGTAATTCAGCTAAACCGAAGACTTCAAAAGCTAAGTACCCCATTGGGGACTCTTTCTTGCCTCAGCCGATGTCAGATAAAATTAATAATTGCTTAACTTGTGGGAAACAAATACCTCATAAGGATTTCCACTCTTACTGCCTACCTTGCCTTGGCCCAGACCACGACGTCTCGGCCTGTTCCGCCTGTGCTTCCTTCAACCGACGCACTGTAAAACGTCGGTCGGAGTTTGCAGAGGAATTTTTTGGGGCTAGTTTTGCTTACAAAATGCCGTCGGAGACTCCAACTTCACATTTAATACAGAAACGGAAGGACAAGGACCGACACACGCGGTCCGCGGTTTCAGCTGAAACCATGGCCAGGCCTACCGCGAGTGTCTCGGTCTCGGCTGAAACCGAGTCCTTGGTACTACCGTCCACCGAAACCGTACAACCGACAACCTCGGCCCCGGAGGCCACTACTGTATCGGTTGTTGAATCTCCATTGGAATCTGGTGTCCAGGAACCTTCCGACACCATTCCCTTAGACAAAACTACACCAGCACGTGGTGCAGCCAGGCCTCCTGCATCCACGTCTATTAAGGCATTCTCTAGGGCAAGCTAGAGGCTCCTACAGAGGACGTCAATGGCAGCATCCCAACCAGAGAGGTAGTGCAGGGCCTACAACTGCTGCACAAGGACAGACTCAATGACTTTACTTTGACACCGCCAACCAGGGCTCAATTGGAAGCACCTTTGGGCAGAAAGCTTTCCTTATTTTCAGAAAATTGGCACATTATTACAAGGAACAAATGGACACTACAAATAATAGACAAAGGATTCAGGTTCCATTTCCACACATTACCGAAAAGAAAAGGCATGCCAGACCTGCCACAAAATCAAAGGGCAGAGGCTTTGAAACAAATCTCCAACTTAATGAAAATGAAAGCAATAGAAAAGGTTCCTCTCGCAGAACAAGGCCAAGGATTTTATTCCAGACTCTTCCTTGTTCCAAGAAAAGAAAAGCAATGGAGGCCTATTCTCGACTTGTCCGCACTAAATACTTCTCATTGTGCCAAAATTCAAAATGCTGACTCTACAGAAACTCCTTCCCATGCTGGGCAAGGGGTCTTGGCTGGTAACTCTGGACCTCAAGGAGGCATACCTGCATGTCCCTATAAGACAAAGCTGCAGAAGACACCTCAGATTTCTTGCAGGTTCAGAGCATTATCAATTCTCAGCATTGCCCTTTGTCTTATCTACTGCGCCCAGAGTATTCACGAAATGCCTGGCATCAGTAATTGCACACTGCAGACTTCAGGGGATGCAAATATACCCGTATCTGGACGACTGCCTAATACAAGCGGACAACCAACAAATTTTGGTAAAACACTTGAATTATGCCATCTATCTTCTTCAGGCCTTGGGATATACAGTCAACATTCACAAGTCAAGACTTGTACCATCCCAAAGAATAACTTTTCTGGGTGCGGATCTAGACACAACCACCCAAATGGCTTTCCTCACAGAAGAAAAACAAAACCAACTACCGGATTACTTCAAAAACCTGTCAAGACAAACTCAGCTGACTGCAAGGAAAATCCTGCAGGCTCTGGGTTACATGGCTTCTTGCATTTTTCTGATTCCTCAAGCAAGGCTACATATGAGGAAACTCCAATGGTACCTAAGGAGTTTATGGACTCAGCACAGTCACAGCTTGGAAACTTGGATACCACTCATTCCATGCCTTCAAAGGGAATTTCTGTGGTGGGCTCAAGCAAGCCAGTCAAACAGGGGTTTGCCCTTCAGCAAACCATTAGCCAGCCAAACCATTGCAACGGACGCTTCAGACCACGGATGGGGAGCGCACATGGAAGGAAGATGCATTCAAGGACTATGGTCACAAAAAGAGCTATGCATGCACATAAACCAAAAGGAAATGCTGGCAGTGATGCATGCAATCGAGGCCTTCAAGTTATTTCTACATCAAGGCCACCTGCTAATAAGGACAGACAACACTACAGTTATGTGGTACATAAACAAGCAAGGAGGCACCCATTCCTACCCTCTTTGCAGACTGGCAATGAATCTATGGGAACTTTCCCTGACTCTCAATATACAGCTGCAATCCCAGTTTGTACCAGGAAAGGACAATATACTGGCGGACAGCTTAAGCAGGAACATCATGGATGCACACAAATGGATGCTGCACCCAGACATCTTCCATCAGATAACACAATCATGGGGGAGACCGGACATAGACCTCTTTGCCTCCCCACACAATCATCAGCCGGACAAATTCTGCACAAGGACATACCACCCACAAGCATGGAAATTGGACGCCCTCTCTTTCAGCTGGAGAGCTCTAACAGTGTATGCATTCCCACTTCTTCCATTAATGACCAAGGTCTTACTGAAGATCAGGGCAGAGCAGCCAAGAGTGATTCTGATAGCTCCGGACTGGCCAAGACAGCACTGGTACCCATTGCTAAAGAGCATATGTTAAGTTGTCAATCTCGCCTTCATTCTTGCTTGATGGGTTCGGAGCCGATCCTCGGCTCCGACTCGGCACTTGCTTTAGCTCAAGAACTCCTTTTACCAGCTCGAGGCAGCCCCATATCCCATGATGCAAGGCAGTAAATATCCAGATCTCGTTTGCCGCTTCGCTTGG
The DNA here is from genome assembly GCF_019279795.1 of Protopterus annectens. Taxonomy (NCBI): domain Eukaryota; kingdom Metazoa; phylum Chordata; order Ceratodontiformes; family Protopteridae; genus Protopterus; species Protopterus annectens. The sequence continues at coordinate 1,790,267,121 of NC_056739.1, read as the reverse complement.
GAGGTCTTCTCTTTACCAGCTCCTGGTAAGTAGTTCACATTTGTGATATTTCAAGCCCCTTTTAGTTTAAAACTAATTTTTTGATAGTTTAAATTTATTTCTACCCTTTTTCTGACAGAAATCCCTGTCTCTTTTAATTTTTTGTTAGTCAATTTTCCCTATCCCATCCCCCCCCCTGTTAGGGTGTGTGTGTTGGTGTTTTTATAAAATACCTCTTGGTATTTTGTTTAATTTAATTTTGACTGGTGTGTCTGTGTGTGTTGTGTTTAGGCACCATGTCTAAGGAGAGGGTTTCAGGTTTTAAGAAGTGTGACTCGTGCTGTCAGAAGATGTCTCTGACAGACGGTCACACTTCTTGCCTGTATTGCTTGGGCCCTCTTCACCTGCAGGACTCCTGTGCTATTTGTCACTCCTTCAGCCAGAGAGTCCTGCAGGAGAGACGTAACAAGTTGATTCTCAGGGGTCTTCTTAAGCCGGAGGGCTCTCCGGCTAAGTCGGCTCCACAAAAATCAACTAAAACTGCCAAGGCCCAGGCTTCTGTTTCTAAGCCTGCGGCCTCGGCTCCGACTCGTATTGAGTCGAGATCGGCTCCGGCTGGAGCCGATTCTGATCCACAAAGCTTTGGCCGATGGCTATCGGTGCCGAATCTGTTTTGACCACTTCGATGTCGGCTCCGATCGGCTCCGACACCCATGTGGCACAGGCATCATTGTCGGCTCCGATCGGCTCCGACACCGTTACTTTGGTGGCTGTATCGGCTCCGGCTGGAGCCGATACATCGAGACGTTCTGTCGGCTCCGAGAAGTCGGTGCCGACAGGATCAGTAGTATCGGCTCCGATGGCCCATTCCAGGAAGAGGTTGAGGTCTCCTTCCTTGGAGCCGATACTTTCGGCTCCGGCTTCGCCTCTTCTATCGGAACGGAGCCATCGGAGCCGATCTTCAAGGTCATCCAGGTTGTCAGATCATGACCTAGAGAGAGTGGTCAGTAGATTACTCAAGTCACAGGTACTGGCCCAAATGCTACACAGTCCGTCTCAGCAGACGACTGTTGGTCCACACCCCGTTATAGTTCCTCCTTCAACTCTACCCCAGAGCTTGGAGTTGGAGTCTTCGGGCATGGTTACTGCTACGGCTGGAGGACGGATACCCCCTTCTGTTCCTTCAGCCCTACTCTTATCTCCTCTTCCTTAGAGGGATTCGGTGGTCGGGCTTCCATGGTCTCCTCCGAGGGGGTGAGTGGCATCGGACCCTTGTCCGAGCCCGCTCTTCCCTTGGAGCCTCGGCCTGGTGAGCTCGGCTCCGACATCTGCCTCGGAGACTTCCCTTCGGTGGTTCCTGGAGTTCCTAGCTCTTGGAGCGGGTTCTCTCGGACCTGCCTGGGAGGGGAGCATTCGAGGTGATGAAGAGTGTACTGGCCACTGGTATCAGTCAGCAGTCTGTTCCCGTAGCTCCTCCCTCTATGGTACCTGTTGACATCTCTGCCACTTCTCTTGCTACAGGACCCAGAGATCCTCCGCCTCAGGTTTCCCCATTGGGAATTTCCCCTCTTCCGAGGATTCTCCTGATGTTTGGAGATCCTCCTAGGAAGAGGACTTGTAAGAGGAAGCATGTAGACTCCCCGAGTCTGTCACTTGGATACTGACTTTGATGAGTCAGAGGGATCCCTAGATCCCCTCTGAGGATGTCTCCTTTTCAGACATCCTAGAACTTCTCAAACAGAGGGGAAACTGACCCACCAACAATCCCTCTGAGGATGAGTCAGTATACCTAGAGGCGTTTGGATCTCGGCCCTCCACCTCCTGGGTGTCTCCGCCTTTCGAGCCCCTTATGCAGGTTATTGCACGAAAGGCGTGGACAGCTCCTGACTCTGTAGAGCCAGTCCCTAGGAGGCCTTCTAAATTTATCACTGCCCCTAGTGACAAACAATTCCTAACCGAGGGTGTCCCCGCTGATGCCATGGTGGTGGCTGCGGCCACCAAAAAGGAACTTGCAGATCCTTCCGTGCCCGTCCATCCTCCTAATAAGGACTCTAGGACCATGGATAGGTACGGCAAGCGGATGTTTTCCTCAGCGACCTTTGCTATGCGTTCGCTGAATTATCTTTGTCACTTCACCAGACTCCAGAGAGATATCCTGAAGGAGCTGGGAGAAGTAGTTCAGGATCCTACAGCTGCAGGGGCTCAAGAAAAGATTGCTTCGCAGCTAGGAACCCTCAATTCCATTGCTAACTCCTCCATGCGGCTAATATCTTATGCTGCGGATGGAGCGAGTAGAGCCGCAGGCACAGGTGTGGCTCTTAGACGCCAAGCCTGGATGCGGCTATGTGATTTTGTGGATCCCTTTAAGGCGTCCTTCACAAATTCTCCCTTTGATGGGTCAGCTTTGTTTGGCCCTCAGGTGAAGGAGATCTTGACCAGGTGCGAGCAGGACGGCAAGACTCTTTCTGCTGTTGGAGTCCGTTTTTCCACCCCTTCTAGGCCTTATCCCAAAGGACAGAAGGGTGGGAAGATGTGGTTCCGTAAATCCCAAGGAGTCACGCCGGATTCACGTGGTCAGTTTACCCCTAGAGGCAGAGGGGTAACAACAACAGACGCTCTAGAGGCAGAGGGGTCCGAAGAACCAGGGAAACAGGGAGCCTCTCTCTGATAAGCCCTTTCAGCATCCCTGAGGTGTTGCCCGGCTGTCCCTCCTTGGAGGCAGTCGGGAAGATTATCACTGTACCCAGAAGCCTGGCATTCCCTCACTCAAGACAGATGGGTGCAGTCGATCATATCCAAGGGTTACATAATTCCTTTCGAGGAAAGTCCCTTCCCTCAAGTTCCCTTCCAGATGTACCACCGGTCTAAGGGACATTGCAGAGTTAGAAATCGCAAAACTACTGCAAAAAGAGCCATTCAGCCAGTTACAATAGACCATTCAGAGCCGGAATCTACTCAAGGTTCTTTTTGGTCCCCAAAAGACGGGAGACTGGAGACCAATATTGGATCTCAGCAGACTCAACAAGTCTGTCAGGAAGACAAGATTCGAATGGTCACTCTTCAGTCAATTCTGCCCTTCTTACAGAAGGACAACTGGATGTGCTCAATAGATCTTCAGGATGCGTACTATCACATCAAAATTCACAGACGCTCCAGGAGGTTTCTCCGCTTCGGCTGGGGTCCAGTCATTTCCAGTTCAGAGCCCTGCCCTTTGGTCTCACTACAGCCCCCAGAGTGTTCACCAAATGCATGGCAGTGGTCACGGCTCACCTGAGACGTCAAGGATTCCAGGTGTTTCCGTATCTCGACGACTGGCTCCTGTCAGCCACCACCAGGCATCAGCTTATACAAGCCAGGGATTACACAATAGACCTTTGTTCTCATTTGGGCATCTCAGTCAACTTCGAAAAGTCATCCTTATCGCCCTGCCAGTCTATTACCTTCATAGGCGCAAACTTAAACACTGTTCGGATGTCAGCTACCCTTACAGAACAAAGAGTTTCAGACATTCAGACTCATGTCAGGATCATTCTGGCCAGCAAGAAAGTACAGGCCAGCATGGTTCTAAAGGTATTAGGTCTCATGGCTACGGCCATTACTCTTCTTCCCCTGGCTCGATTCTACATGCGCCTCCTTCAGTGGATGCTGTTCACACAGTGGTCATACCAGCAACTCCCAATGCGTCACCAGATTCTGGTGACACAAACATGCAAAGAACATCTTGCTTGGTGGATCACATCGTCTCAGGTTCACCAAGGCAGGTGCTTTGTACCTCCGTCCCCGATCGCCACTGTCACCACGGATGCCTCCCTGATCGGGTGGGGGGGGTCATTATCAGGGCAGGATGGTTCATGGGACGTGGCAACCGTTCGAGTACCATCTGCACATAAATGTCCTGGAGATGAGAGCAGTGCTTTTAACGTTGCAAGCCCTCAACGACTTTCTTCCCGTAGGGACAATTGCAGTCCACACAGACAACATGTCTGTAGTTTGGTATATCAACAAACAGGGCGGAACCAAGTCCTACCCCTTGTGTCGAGAAGCGCTCAGACTTTGGCAATGGGCGATCTCCTCTCATCGGTTTCTGGTAGCAACGCATATCCCTGGGAAAACCAACATTATAGCGGACAGATTGAGCAGAGCTATTCTCATGCCTCACGAGTGGTCTCTCAAGCAATCCATAGCGGAAGAGATTTTTCTGGAATGGGGTCGTCCATGTTGCGATCTTTTGCTACTCCCCAAAACAGCAAATGACCAGACTTCTTCAGCCGGCTTCCTCTATCAGGCCATCCCCCCAGAGACACTCTGACCCAGGATTGGCCCCAGGGACTTCTTTATGCCTTCCCTCCATTTCCTCTGATCCCTCAGGTGATCCAGAAAGCTACCGTTTTGAGAGCCAAATTGATTCTCATTGCCCCTTACTGGCCTCGACAAGTTTGGTTCCGTTCCTCCATCATCACCTTTTGGTGCAGCCGTGGCATCTGGACCCAGTGCCAGATCTACTGATTCACCAATCCGGTCAGCTGCACCGGTCAATCCCTTCTCTCAACCTCACAGCATGGTTGCTCCACTTCCTTCCTTAGCCAGGCTTCCTTTGATCTCTAACCCAGTTAGAGATATCATAGTAACTTCACTAAAATCCTCTACCAGGAGGATTTACACTAGCAAATGGAACGTTTCTCTTATTGGGCTAAGGCCCAAAATATTGATCCTTTTACTGCCCCTGTTCAGGCAGTTCTGGACTTCTTAGCAGAGATTTTTCATGCAGGCTCCTCTTCTTCCACAGTCAGAGTTCAGTTGGCTGCTATTTCTAATTTTCATGTCGGGATAGCAGATCATAATATTATGTCCCATAGGCTCTGCAGGGCGTTTTGAAAGGAATTTTCCTACTAAAGCCTCCAATCAGGAATCCTCCTCCTCAGTGGGATCTAAATTTAGTGCTGACATCCTTGATTCTTCCCCTTGAGCCAGCTGTTTCTTGTTCCCTAAAATATCTTTCTTGGAAAACGTTATTCCTAGTGGCTATTACATCTGCCAGGAGGGTGTCTGAACTTCATGCTCTTCGGTTCGACCCCCTATTTGATTTTCACAAAGACAGAGTATCTTTGAGAACTAATCCATCCTTTTTACCTAAGGTCGCTTCAAAAACAATCTGAATCAATCCATTGATCTCCTGTATTTTTCCTAACTATTCAGATAGAGCTGAACAAAAGCTACATTATCTTGATGTCCACCGTCAGCTTAGATATTATTTGGACAGAACAAAAAATTTAGGAAATCTGATCAACTTTTTGTTTCCTATGCGGATAATAAAAAGGCCTTCCTGTTTCTAAAGTGACTTTGTCCAGATGGCTTTCTTCGGTCATCACTGAAATTTATACGATCAGGGGAAAACAGCTGTGCTCAAAACCTAAAGCACATTCAACTAGGAGTTTAGCTACTTCTACAGCCTTTCAAGCTAGACTGCCTTTGGACACTATTTGTGCAGCGCCACTTGGGCCACTCCTCACACTTTTGTTTCCCATTACAAATTGGACTTGGCCTCCAGGGACAGAGCCAGTTTTGGCTCTACAGTCCTCAAGAGTTTGTTCCATTGAGCCACCCAGGATAGAGGTGCTAGGACGCGGTCCCATCAAGCAAGAATGAAGGCGAGATTGACAACTTAACATTAAGAAGTTATGTACCTACCATAACGTTCCATGTTAGTTGTCTTCTCGCCTTCTTTCTTCGACCCTCCCTCCTTCCCCCTGGCCTGGACAGACCTTGTATAAGAAGCTATTATGCTAAAGACCATTCAGACCTGGTCCTTTTTCCATCTGTAAGTTTCTTCTTCCTTTGGGAAGTATTTTATGCTTGGTGTTATTGCCCTTTGTCAACAAACGAGATCTGGGTATTTACTGCCTTGCATCATGGGATATGGGGCTGCCTCGAGCTGGTAAAAGGAGTTCTCGAGCTAAAGCAAGTGCCGAGTCGGAGCCGAGGATCGGCTCCGAACCCATCAAGCAAGAAAGAAGGCGAGAGAAGACAACTAACATGGAACGTTATGGTAGGTACATAACTTCTTAGTCACGGACAAAACCATGGCTTCTGCCACAATGGCCGCTTCTCCTGACACAGCACAATTACAAAACTCTGCATTCCAACCTGAAAACATTACAGCTAGCTGCCTGGAAAATACCCTGACTCATCCCCAGGATAAGCTATCCAAGAGAGTGAAGGATATCATCATGGAAGCTCGCAGGCCTTCCACACGAAAGGCATACTCAGCAAAATGGTGGGCAAGGGGTCTTGGCTGGTAACTCTGGACCTCAAGGAGGCATACCTGCATGTCCCTATCAGACAAAGCTGCAGAAGACACCTCAGATTTCTTGCAGGTTCAGAGCATTATCAATTCTCAGCATTGCCCTTTGTCTTATCTACTGCGCCCAGAGTATTCACGAAATGCCTGGCATCAGTAATTGCACACTGCAGACTTCAGGGGATGCAAATATACCCGTATCTGGACGACTGCCTAATGCAAGCGGACAGCCAACAAATTTTGGTAAAACACTTGAATTATGCCATCTATCTTCTTCAGGCCTTGGGATATACAGTCAACATTCACAAGTCAAGACTTGTACCATCCCAAAGAATAACTTTTCTGGGTGCGGATCTAGACACAACCACCCAAATGGCTTTCCTCACAGAAGAAAAACAAAACCAACTACCGGATTACTTCAAAAACCTGTCAAGACAAACTCAGCTGACTGCAAGGAAAATCCTGCAGGCTCTGGGTTACATGGCTTCTTGCATTTTTCTGATTCCTCAAGCAGGAAACTCCAATGGTACCTAAGGAGTTTATGGACTCAGCACAGTCACAGCTTGGAAACTTGGATACCACTCATTCCATGCCTTCAAAGGGAATTTCTGTGGTGGGCTCAAGCAAGCCAGTCAAACAGGGGTTTGCCCTTCAGCAAACCATTAGCCAGCCAAACCATTGCAACGGACGCTTCAGACCACGGATGGGGAGCGCACATGGAAGGAAGATGCATTCAAGGACTATGGTCACAAAAAGAGCTATGCATGCACATAAACCAAAAGGAAATGCTGGCAGTGATGCATGCAATCGAGGCCTTCAAGTTATTTCTACATCAAGGCCACCTGCTAATAAGGACAGACAACACTACAGTTATGTGGTACATAAACAAGCAAGGAGGCACCCATTCCTACCCTCTTTGCAGACTGGCAATGAATCTATGGGAACTTTCCTGACTCTCAATATACAGCTGCAATCCCAGTTTGTACCAGGAAAGGACAATATACTGGCGGACAGCTTAAGCAGGAACATCATGGATGCACACAAATGGATGCTGCACCCAGACATCTTCCATCAGATAACACAATCATGGGGGAGACCGGACATAGACCTCTTTGCCTCCCCACACAATCATCAGCTGGACAAATTCTGCACAAGGACATACCACCCACAAGCATGGAAAGTGGGCCCTCTCTTTCAGCTGGAGAGCTCTAACAGTGTATGCATTCCCACTTCTTCCATTAATGACCAAGGTCTTACTGAAGATCAGGGCAGAGCAGCCAAGAGTGATTCTGATAGCTCCGGACTGGCCAAGACAGCACTGGTACCCATTGCTAAAGAGCATGTCACGGACAAAACCATGGCTTCTGCCACAATGGCCGCTTCTCCTGACACAGCACAATTACAAAACTCTGCATTCCAACCTGAAAACATTACAGCTAGCTGCCTGGAAAATACCCTGACTCATCCCCAGGATAAGCTATCCAAGAGAGTGAAGGATATCATCATGGAAGCTCGCAGGCCTTCCACACGAAAGGCATACTCAGCAAAATGGTGGGCAAGGGGTCTTGGCTGGTAACTCTGGACCTCAAGGAGGCATACCTGCATGTCCCTATCAGACAAAGCTGCAGAAGACACCTCAGATTTCTTGCAGGTTCAGAGCATTATCAATTCTCAGCATTGCCCTTTGTCTTATCTACTGCGCCCAGAGTATTCACGAAATGCCTGGCATCAGTAATTGCACACTGCAGACTTCAGGGGATGCAAATATACCCGTATCTGGACGACTGCCTAATACAAGCGGACAGCCAACAAATTTTGGTAAAACACTTGAATTATGCCATCTATCTTCTTCAGGCCTTGGGATATACAGTCAACATTCACAAGTCAAGACTTGTACCATCCCAAAGAATAACTTTTCTGGGTGCGGATCTAGACACAACCACCCAAATGGCTTTCCTCACAGAAGAAAAACAAAACCAACTACCGGATTACTTCAAAAACCTGTCAAGACAAACTCAGCTGACTGCAAGGAAAATCCTGCAGGCCCTGGGTTACATGGCTTCTTGCATTTTTCTGATTCCTCAAGCAAGGCTACATATGAGGAAACTCCAATGGTACCTAAGGAGTTTATGGACTCAGCACAGTCACAGCTTGGAAACTTGGATACCACTCATCCTATGCCTTCAAAGGGAATTTCTGTGGTGGGCTCAAGCAAGCCAGTCAAACAGGGGTTTGCCCTTCAGCAAACCATTAGCCAGCCAAACCATTGCAACGGACGCTTCAGACCACGGATGGGGAGCGCACATGGAAGGAAGATGCATTCAAGGACTATGGTCACAAAAAGAGCTATGCATGCACATAAACCAAAAGGAAATGCTGGCAGTGATGCATGCAATCGAGGCCTTCAAGTTATTTCTACATCAAGGCCACCTGCTAATAAGGACAGACAACACTACAGTTATGTGGTACATAAACAAGCAAGGAGGCACCCATTCCTACCCTCTTTGCAGACTGGCAATGAATCTATGGGAACTTTCCCTGACTCTCAATATACAGCTGCAATCCCAGTTTGTACCAGGAAAGGACAATATACTGGCGGACAGCTTAAGCAGGAACATCATGGATGCACACAAATGGATGCTGCACCCAGACATCTTCCATCAGATAACACAATCATGGGGGAGACCGGACATAGACCTCTTTGCCTCCCCACACAATCATCAGCTGGACAAATTCTGCACAAGGACATACCACCCACAAGCATGGAAAGTGGACGCCCTCTCTTTCAGCTGGAGAGCTCTAACAGTGTATGCATTCCCACTTCTTCCATTAATGACCAAGGTCTTACTGAAGATCAGGGCAGAGCAGCCAAGAGTGATTCTGATAGCTCCGGACTGGCCAAGACAGCACTGGTACCCATTGCTAAAGAGCATGTCACGGACAAAACCATGGCTTCTGCCACAATGGCCGCTTCTCCTGACACAGCACAATTACAAAACTCTGCATTCCAACCTGAAAACATTACAGCTAGCTGCCTGGAAAATACCCTGACTCATCCCCAGGATAAGCTATCCAAGAGAGTGAAGGATATCATCATGGAAGCTCGCAGGCCTTCCACACGAAAGGCATACTCAGCAAAATGGAAAAGATTTCACACCTGGAGCACCTCAAAGGGCCTAGATGCAACAGTTATGAACATGGCGCATATCCTGGAATATTTAGCAGGAATGCTCCACAATGGCCTGTCTTACTCTTCCATTAAAATTCATGCTTCAGCAATTTCAGCAGAGTACAATACTGATCCACCTGTCTTCTCTCATCCTCTGCTAAGACAGTTTCTAAGAGGAATTAAAAACATCAATCCTCCAAGGAAACCACCACTGCCTACTTGGGACCTTAACTTCGTGTTGGAAAAACTAACACTGCCTCCCTGTGAACCAGCAGCATCTGCAGAACTACAGCCATAACCTCAGCAAGAAGAGTATCTGAGTTACAGGCCCTCATGGCAGTACAGCCATTTCTTATTTTTCATCAAGACAGAGTCTCATTGAGAACCAATCCTTCATTTATGCCAAAGGTGTTATCTAGGGTCTCATTAAACCAAGCTATTCACCTGCCTACCTTCTTTCCAAATCCACAAAACAAAGGGGAAAAGCTTCTGCACACCCTGGACATACACAGACAGTTACGCTACTACTTGGACAGAACTAAAAATTACATAAAAACTGACCAGTTGTTTGTAGCATATGCTGCTGGTGCACAAGGAAAAGCAATTTCAAAACAGACAATTTCAAAATGGATAGGGAATTGCATTCGTTTCTGTTACTCCTTTCATGGAAAAACTGTGCCAGTTAACATTAGACCTCATTCGACCAGAGCCACAGCCACCACCACAGCCTTCTTCAGAGGGGTGGCTACCAAGGACATTTTAGAAGCTACTACATGGAGCTCCGTGCATACATTTTCCAAGCATTACAACTTACCTTTATATTCCAGATCCAGAGCAGGCTTTGCTACGGCATTCCTGCAGGGCATTTTAGCTACACCATTCTTTACATAGATACCCCCAGATTGGCTATGGTATTCTACCCATATGTGATGACTGCAGATGCATCCTTGAAGGACATAGTACAGTTTTGTACCTACCATAAATGTAGATGTCCGATAGGTATGCATCTGCAGTCAGGTTTACCCTCCCTCCTTCCCCTCTGTGGTATTTCTTGGGTACATTCCCCTCTCATAGCTAGCTGGGGTTATCTATTATGGTGTATTTGCTTTTATATATGTATATATTTTTGTGCATGTTTGGAATTTATTGCATTTCTCCAAATTTAGCCTTCCTTAGAGGGCACCTGGCATCTGGGGCAAGAAAAACTGAGGAAGATGGGGCCGGCTGACGCTTTTATACCCCAGGCGCTCTGACGTCGGGGAAGGGGCGACATCAGCCGACGCCGGACCCAGACTTTGGAATGCGGCCAACCAAAGGGCTGCCTGAGGCAGGACAACCCATATGTGATGACTGCAGATGCATACCTATCGGACATCTACATTTATGGTAGGTACAAAACTGTACTTTTTCCCCCTCGGAGCTTCGGCGCAGGTGAGCTCGGCTCCAATCTGCCTTGGAGCCATCACCGTCGACGAGTAGAAAGACTCCTGTTTCTTAGGAGCCGGAGCTTTCTCTTTGTAGAGGTCGGGACACCTTCGAAGTCATGCGGAGTGTGCTGTCCCCTGAAACAGCTCTACTGCCAGCTCCATCGGCCCCCCCCCCCCCCCCCCGTGGTGTCTATCCCAACCTGTACTCCTCCTCCAGACCCCAAGCGTAGGGAACCTATGTCAAAGCCTCCCCTGATCACTCGGAGCAGCCTCCCCGGAAGAAGAAGTGCAAGAGGAAGCACATAGACTCCCCTGAGTCTGTCACTTCAGATACAGACATGGATGAATCGGAAGGGTTCCCAAGGTCCCCCACTGAAGATGTTTCCTTTTTGGACATCCTTGAAATGCTTAGACAGAGGAGGGACTGGACTTCCCTAGCCCCTACCAAGGACGAGTCTGTATACCTGGACGCATTCGGTTCCTGACCTTCCACCTCCTGGGTATCTCCTCCTTTCGATCCACTCATGTCTGTAGTGGCTCAAAAGGCTTGGTCAGCTCCAGATTCTGCAGAACCTACTCCAAGGAGACCAAACAAATTTATTACAGCCCCCCAGGACAAGCAGTTCTTCTCCAAAGGTGTGCCCGTTGATGCCATGGTGGCAGCAGCAGCCACCAAGAAAGAGTTAGCAGAAACCTCTTCATCTGTTCATCCTCTGAGCAAAGAGTCTCGGATGATGGACAGATATGGAAAGCGAATGTTTGCTTCAGCAACCTTTTCAATGAGGTCCCTGAACTATCTATGCCATTCTACACGTCTTCAAAGGGATCTCCTAAAAGAGGTTGGAGATGCTCTTCAAGATCCTACAGCTGAGGGAGCACCAGCCAAAGTAGCTTCCCAGCTTGCGACTTTTAATTCCATAATCAACTCCTCCATGAGGCTAATTTTTCCTATGCAGCCGATGGAGCGAGCAGAGCCGCAGGGACAGGTGTGGCTCTCAGGAGACATGCTTGGATGTGGCTGTGTCAGTTTGCGGAACCCTTTTGAGCGTCCTTCACCAATACTCCCTTTTATGGCTCCTTTCTCTTTGGGCCTCAGGTGAAAGACACGTTGACCAGGTGTGAGCAGGAAGGCAAGACTCTCTCTGTCATGGGAGTCCATTTTTCCACTCCCTCCAGACCTTATCCCAAGGGTCAGAAGAGCGAAAAGATGTGGTTCCGAAAATCCCAGGGACCCTTGCCTGACACACATGGTGATTTTTCCCTCAGGGGCAGAGGGGGAAACAACAATAACAGACATGGCCCTCATGGCAGAGGGGGACCACAAAACCAGGGTGACAGAGAAACCTTCTGTGCCAAACCCTTCCAGCATCCCTGAAGGGTTGCCCGACTGCTCACCTCTGGAGGCAGTTGGGGGAAGACTTTCACTGTACCCAAAAGCCTGGCAAAATATAACAAGAGACAGATGGATACTATCCATCATATCCGGAGGTTACAAAATTCCCTTCCATCAATCCCCCATAGAATCAAAAAAAGCCCATCCCAGATGTCCCACCCAATCTAAGAGATCAAGCAGTCACAGAAGTTTCAAGACTGCTAGAAAAAAGAGCCATTCAAGAAGTCCCCGCAGATCAACTAGGATCCGGAACTTACTCAAGATTTTTTTAGTACCAAAAAAGACAGGGGACTGCAGACCAATACTGGATCTCAGCAGATTGAACAAATCTGTACAAAAAGAAGTGTTCTGGATGGTGACACTGCAGTCCATTTTCCCTTTTCTGGGACAGGGCAATTGGATGTGCTCGATAGATCCTCAGGACGCGTACTACCATATCAAGACGGACAGACGCTCAAGGAGATTTCTTCACTTCCGGGTAGGGGCCAGTCATTACCAGTTCAGTGCTCTGCCCTTTGGTCTCTCCTCAGCCCCCAGGGTGTTTACCAAGTGTATGGCAGTAGTCACGGCTTACCTGAGGCGTCAAGGATTCCAGGTGTTTCCCTATCTAGACGACTGGCTCCTGACTGCTACCACCAGGCGTCAACTCTTAGAGGCACTGGATTATACAATCGCATCATGCACTCAACTAGGCATTACAGTAAATTTTGAAAAATCTGCCTTGGGAAATCCAACGTCATAGAGGACAGGGCAACAATAGGAGCAGAATTAAACACAAAAGAAATGTTTGCAAGATTACCACAGGAAAGAGTTTCCACTATTCGTCAACAAGTGTTAATTCTAATGCAGAGCAAAAGGGTTCAAGTCAGACATGTCCTCCAAACTCTAGGTTCCATGGCAGCTGCCATTCTTCTTGTCCCATTAGCGCGTTTCCACATGAGACTCCTTCAATGGCTTCTTTTCACACAGTGGTCTTTCCACGAACTACCCATGTCTCACATGGTCCTGATCACAGAAACATACAAAAGACACCTTTCTTGGTGGATGGTCTCTCCACTAGTATTTCAGGGTAGACCTTTCATACAACCCCCTCCGGTAGCCACAGTGACCACGGACGCCTCCCTGATAGGATGGAGGGGGTATTGTCTAGGCAGGACAGTCCAAGGCACTTAGCAACCTCACGAGTACCATCTGCATATCAGTGTCCTAGAAATGAGAGTGGTTCTCCTAGCGTTGCAAGCCCTTCAAGACTCTCTTCCTTCCGGGACCATTGCAATCCAAACGGACAACATGTCAGTGGTGTGGTACATCAACAAACAGGGCGCGACCAGGTTTTACCCCTTGTGTCGAGAAGCACTCAGACTGTGGCAATGGGCGATTTCCTCCCAATGTTTTCTGATAGCAACGCACATCCCTGGGAAATCCAACGTCATAGAGGACAGGCTCAGCAGAGCTATCCTCATGCCTCACGAGTGGCCTCTGAATCAGAAAGTTGCGGATCTTATCTTCTGCAAATGGGGACAGCCTTGCTGCGACCTATTTGCCACTCCTCTCAACAACAAATGCAGCAGCTACTTCTCCCTACTTCCGCTTCCAGGTCATATACCCAGAGATGCTCTAGTCCACGACTGGCCTCAGGGACTCCTTTACGTTTTTCCCCCTTTTCCCCTAATTCCAAGACTCATACAGAAAGCAAAATCGTTGGGTTGCAAAATGATCCTCATTGCCCCATATTGGCCTCGACAGATATGGTTCCCATTCCTACACCTCCACCTTCTTAATCAACTGTGGATTCTGGACCCAGTTCCAGATCTTCTGATTCACCAATTAGGCGGGTTGCACCAATCCCTTCAAACTCTCCAGCTCACAGCTTGGTTACTCCACTTCCAACCTTAGCCAGGCTTTCCAGTATCTCCCCAGCAGTCCGTAATATTATTGTTTCCTCACATAAGTCTACTACGAGGAAAACGTATGCTAGTAAATGGAAACGGTTTTCTTACTGGGCAGAATCTAGAAATTTGGATCCATTCTCAGCCTCAGTCCATGAAATTCTTGAATTTCTAGCACAGCTTTTTCAGTCTGGTGCAGCTTCCACTACCATTAGAGTACAACTAGCTGCCATTTCTAATTTTCATATCAGTATGTTTAATTCTAGCATAATGTCTCATAAGCTCTGCTCTTCTTAGACCCGCAGTTAGAGATCCTCCTCCTCCTTGGGATCTCAATTTAGTTTTAGCTTCCTTCATTTTGCCTCCCTTTGAACTGGCAGCATCATGTTCTTTAAAATTTCTTTCTTGGAAAACACTTTTTCTGGTTGCTATCACTTCATCTAGATGTGTCTCAGAACTACAAGCATTATGTGTTCATCCTCCTTACCTGGTGTTTCACAAGGACAGAGTTTCTCTGAGGACCAATCCGTCCTTTTTTCCTAAAGTCTGCTCAGAGAGCAATTTAAAGCAATCCATAGATCTCCCAGTTTTCTTTCCTAATCACAGCAACAAGGCAGAATACAAGCTCCACCAATTGGATGTACACAGACAGTTGCGTTTTTACCTCCATAGAACTAAGGAACTAAGAAAGTCAGACCAGTTATTTCTTTCTTATGCTTTCAACAAACAAGGCCTTCCAGTTTCTAAAGTGACCTTATCCAGATGGTTATCTGATACTATTGCCTTTATTTATCAGTTACAAAATAAAGAGCTGCCAGCTAAACGAAAAGGTCATTCGACTAGAGCATTAGCCACCTCTGTAGCTTTTCAGTCTAGGTTGCCCATAGACTCAATCTGTGCAGCTGCCACTTGGACAAACCCTGACACTTTTATCTCTCATTACAAGGTAGATATGGTCTCCTGGAGCAGAGCTTCCTTTGGTTCTACTGTTCTGAAGAGTCTGTTCCAATGAGCCATCTGGGATTTTAGGTGCTAGGGATGCTGTCCCAAACAGCAAGAACGAAGGTGAGATGGACAACTTAACATAAAGAAGTTATGTACCTACCATAACGTTCTATGTTAGTTGTCTTCATCTCACCTTCCTTCTTGCATTTCTCCCGCCTTCCCACTTCCTAGGGGATTGTGAGGAGTTCCCTTTTGTTTTCACTGGCTGAGCATCTTTTATTACTTCACCTGCCAGGTAATTTACAACTCTTTCCTTGTTTAGGTGTATTGGACAACCAGTTTTTAGGAACTGGTTACTCTACTTATGTCTAGTGTGCGCTATCACAAACAAAATCTGGGTAGCTGACGCTGGGCATGCTGGGATAAGGGGTAGCCTCAAGCCAGTAAACAGCTCTCGAGCTATAGAAGATGGCTGAGTCGGAGCCGAGGATCGGCTCCGAACCCAAACAGCAAGAAGGAAGGCGAGATGAAGACAACTAACATGGAACGTTATGGTAGGTACATAACTTCTTTTTTTCTAACACATAATGTTGAGGAGTAGGACCATAACAACCTATTAACTTTTCTCCTGTCTTGGCCAGGTCCATGTGTTGGCTAGAACAAGCCTGCATATGACTTTCTGTTTTGGAACATGGTCAGAGTTTAATTAACAGATGTTTGACTTGCTGTGTAGTACTGTTACTGACTGAGTTTCTTTGCTGTTTATACGGAATCTTTGGCACATCTTGATTGATGCTTTTAGGTGGTTCTGAATTGTTATTGAGGAGTATTGCATGGTGAAGAAGATTTGAGACAGACGGGAAGAAGGTAAAATGAAACAAGAGCATCCAGCAAAGAGGTGGATGGATTGTGTGAGAGAAGATCTGCAACAGTCTGGTATGAGTGTTAAAGAAGGTATGAGTGTGGCACTGAATCGAAAGAGATGGCATCAGTGAACACGACATCCTAACTCCATGAAGAAAATGGAGTTGTTGATGATGATTTAAACTGTCTTCTTTTATAAACATGTTGAATCCAAAATCCCAAAAAGTTTTGGCACAATTTAAGAGGCTTGGGGAGTTATAGCCATAGTCATAAATGTTCTTCTACATCGACTTGAGTATGGTTGCCATCATAGCCCTGGGGTCATCACGCAATAACACCTGGGTACAAAAATCAAAAAATCAAATCCTCAGATTTATTACCGTTTCCAATAGATTTGAACAGTACTGCATCACTATCAGCAAAGGAAAATAGCTTCTAGTTAGTGACAGAATGGCTGTACTCCTTTTTTTCTTTCAAACATCTTTACTTACTTATCACTTGTGATAGGCAAATTTACATTTGTATAAAAGTAATAAAACTATATTAACATAACAAACAGTATACTTCACATATATTACTGTATATCATATAATCTAAGCAGTGTTACATAAATTATTCAATTCCTGCTTCTTTTTTCAAACAAGAAACATCTTCATTAAACCAACGCTTACTACATAGGCAATCATACATTTATGTAAATGAAAACAAACCACACTGACACAATCCTAGTTGCAAGCATTTTACATCACAGACCATGCTGACACACTCCCAGTTGCAAACATTATACAGCACTTATAATCTACCCAATCTTTCTCACTCAGACATTACATAGCTTATTTAAGTCCTGCTGTCTTTTAGGCCTCATTCCTCCCTTGTATGTATTGTTCCCACAATTCCCAGTTTTTCCTTTGTAGTTTGCTCCTACCTTATTCTAAAGATCTCAATTCCAGTTGTTTTGAATGGCTCTACTCCTTAATACATTTATATATAAACTTCTTAGCAGAGGATACTGCCCCCATTTGCTCAATAAATTGTGTATCAAAACCTCCAGCTACTCTCCTTGAAACTCTTAATTCTTACATACATTCATAGGTCAGTATCAAGCTATCTGCCTTTGTGTGCCATTTTAAGATTAGCCAATTTCTCCTTTATGTGCTCAAAATAAACCCATCCCATTTGGTTATAGATTGCCTTACCCATCCCATGGTTGATAATTATATATTATCGCTAATAGGAATAACTCGGATCATACATTTACTCTTGCTGTCTGTGAGACATCCTTCTCTAAACTTGCTTCAGTTTGCTGGAACTCTCTCCCAAAGCCATCATGTTAGCAGATAACCTTATCTCATTCAAGAAGTCATTTCATCCCCACGTGTTTGAGAAAAATATATTTAGTTGCTTCAGAGATACTGAATGATGCATTTTCTCCATGTCTGAGCTATACCCTCTCCTATTCTATATACTTTTATTCCACTCTTATCATTGCCTTTGTGTATCCCTCCCCCTTATCTTCAAATCTTAGGAATTTCTCACACACGTCTTCCCCATACTCTCTAACCTTTCAACATAACAAGTTAGGAATAACACAGCTCTGACAAATACTCTACATATAGAAAGATGTTCTTCCATATCACTGTTGCAATATTCCTTACAGTAGTGATCCCCTGCTTAGGGCAGAGTGACTTCGGTTGTAATAGGGATGTTGTATGTCATGCATATGCTCCCCGTGCACAGCATAGGGCATATAGGTGATGTACAGATGTACCTTACTTAGAACAACTTTGCTGCCAGTCTAAATGCCATCTCTGATTGTTGGTCTGAATGTCTTTCCTTTTTTAGACAAGTGCCCCTTGGGGGGTTTCTTATCTTATTTTGCTTGTGGTGGTTGGTTTCATGTCATCCAGAAAGTGGGAATCCCAGTGTGGGAAAAAGATTCCCCATAAGGACCATAACAAGCAGTGTTTATTTTGCTTAGGTGCTTCTCACGACCATGAATCTTGTCCTATTTGTCAGGCATTTGTCCCGTAGACTTTGCATAGTCTCCTGTTTAGCTATTTACTTGGAGAACCAGTGACTTAAATTGTTGGCTCTGGGTACTATAGTGGAGTCATCCCGGATCGAGGGTCAGACGTCTGCGAAGAATAAGACCAAGAAAGCTCTGTCAAATTCTTTGGCTTTACTGCCTCCACCGGATGTCTCTCGAGGCTGGTAAAAGCCTCGAGGATCACCCAATTATTCATTCGGATTCCTCTACCGCAACTGCTTTGGAAGCCAGCATGGATCCAGCTTTCGCACATCTCCACACACTACAGAGATCTATTTTGAATGTTCAGGGAGAAGCATGGCCAATTTATTTTTGAAGGGCCTAGAAGTCTTCTGGAAATTCTTGTTCAGGGGGAGATTCCCACCAAGCTAGAGTGTCGCATAGGTCCGAGCCACCTTAGATATTTAAGGCCTGACGTCCCTTTGAAAACGAAGCAGAAGACTAAACTTATTTTCTTTTAGGGATCCTCAGTGTGATTGGCAGGATTTCGTACAAGGTTTGTTCCATGCCCTTAAGGCCTTGAAGCTCCCTCAGAGGATCTCTGTCCCTGCTCCCTCTTGGTCTTCTACTCCTCTTAAGAGGCCTAGGGAGCAGGTTTCATCTGATGAGGCAGTAGAGTCTGCTGAGGAATCTATGACATATTCCTCCCAGCTTCCCTCTCCGTTATGGTTTTATGGAAGAGGATTCCATTAGTCCTGATTCTTCTTTTGAGGAGATTTCCTTTGGGGATATAGTTTCCCATATGATAGAGTTTTTAAAGTGGGACTGTACCCAGGTGTAAGATGCCCAAAAGCAGTATTGTGTGCTCCTTCAAATGGAGTCTCTCAAGCCCTTGCTGTTTCTCCTGTTCTTACTATACTTTTTCTGTAGCTTTTCAGGCTCCCGACTCCCAGCCCCTTCTCTTAAAAAACCTGATAGGTTTTATAAGGTACCTGATTATTGTAAATTTCTTTACATTGTCCTTCAACCCAAGGCTTCCTTTTCAACCTGTAGTCCCCATTCTGGAACTCTTTTCAGATGCCTCAGTCACTGGGTGGGAGCCTTCTTCGGCTCTCTGAAAGTTTGGGGTCTTTGGTCTCTTCATCAAAAGTAGTACCATATCAATATCAAAGAGATGGGGTCTTTGGTCTCTTCATCAAAAGTAGTACCATATCAATATCAAAGAGATGAGAGCTCTTCCCCTGGCTCTTCATGCCTTTCATTCTCCTCAAAATCTTCACAGACAATACCACAGTGGTGTGGTACATCAATAAGCAAGGGTTACACATGGTCTTATCTCTTGTGCAGACTAGCTCTTCAAGTTTGGGATCTAGATGTCCAGTATCAGGTAAATCTTTATACTGTTCATATTCCTTCAGATCAGAACATTGTAGCAGACTCCCTGAGCAGGTCCGTAACACAAACCCATGAGTGGATACTTCACAGAATGAGTGGATACTTCACAGAGATGTGTTGACATTGTTCACTGTTGTGGCACTCCTCAGGTCGATCTTTTTGCCTCCTCTCTGAACAGACAGCTTCCTCACTTTTGTCCCAGAGTTCCATGCTCTCTGGCTTGGAAGGTGGACCCCCTATCCTTTTCCTGAAAGGGATGTTTCTTTATGCCTTCCTTCCCCTTCCACTCATACTGAGGGTCCTGTTCAGGATAGAACAGGATGCTCCCAAAATCTTGTTGGTGACTCCCTTTTGGCCCAGACAGCATTGGTTCCCTCCTCTTCTGCATTTAGCCAAGGGAAATCATCACAAGTTACCAAACAGGGCGGATATACTCAAACAAGATAAGGGGGTCTCTCATCCATCCCCACTTGTCCACTCTTAGCTGACACTGTGGGTGTTAGGGTTTTGATCCCTTATAGGCACCTTTTTTCTGAGGATGTGCTTCAGGTTCTTCAGGAAGCCAGGAAACCCACTACCAGGAAATCTTATTTATCCAAACAAAAGAGATTTTCTGTTTGGTGTCTTACTTGTAACATGGATTCACTTTCTGTGGAAGTTCCCTTGGTTCTCTCTCATTTGTGTGAATTGCTCAATGCTAGGTTGTTCTACTCTTTTGTTAAAGCCCACCTGTCAGCCATTTCTGCTTGTCTGCCTTTGACTCCTTTGGCTTCTGGATTCAAGGTCAAGCAATTTCGTAAAGGTGACCTTCATATTTGGCCTCCCATGAGCCCTATTCCTTCTTCCTGGGACCTTAATTTTGTCCTGGAAAAATTGACTAGGCTCCTTTGAGCCTGCAGGTTCAGCTTCCTTACAACTTTGGTCTTAAAAGACTGTTCTTTTGGCCCTTACCTCAGCCAAGATGGATGTCTGAGCTGCAGGCCGTTCTTTTTTAGTTTTCATAAGGACAGGTTGTCTCTTCATATTAATCCTTCTTTTATACCCAAGGTGGTTAATGAGATGTCTCTTAATCAGTCTATTAATTTGCCTACTTTTTTCCCTTCTTAGCAGCCTGCTAGTGAGAGGGTTTTTCTCACCTTGCATTTGCATAGACAGGTTAAATAATTTTCCTTTCATCCTAGGTCTTTAGGTCTGGCTGTTTGTACGCAAACTGTTTCTTCTTAGATATCTAAGGCCATTTCCTTTTGTTGCTCTTTTCGTAGGGAAATCCTTTCTTCTGTTAAGGTTCATTCTACCAAGGCTGTGGCTTCTTCTGGTGCTTTTTTAAAGCATTGGGTACTAACTCCATTCTTGAGACAGCTACTTGGACTTCTGTGCATACATTTACCAAGCCCTATAAGTTAGATGTGGTTTCCAGGACCAGAGCTGGATTTGTCAGGGCTAACCTGCATGGCTTTCTTGAAGGCTCTGCTGGACCTTCCTCCTTCCATCTTTTCTCCTGAGCTTTTGTACTCTCCCTAATGTAAGGAATACTGCAACAGCGATATGGAAAGCCCTAGTACAGTTGTGTAAAATCTTACATAACAGTAGATGTCCTTCTCTTCACTGTTGCAGTGTTCACTCCCTATTTCCTTTCACTGTATCTTCTTCTTCTGGATGCACTTATTACTTTTCTTTTTGTTCCTCCTGGGGCTTTTCAGATGTTCTTCATGTTTCACTGTTGCAGTCATTACATTTGGGTTATCTGCTTGCAGGTAGCCCTCAGTCGGCCTGATTAACAGTCTTGGGTCCTGCTTCGGTTGCTGTCCCTTCTTCCATGACATCAGGTCATCAGGGGTATAAAACATGCAGCTGACGCCATTACATCCGTCTTTCTTGCTGTGCAGTGCTCGAAGCAGAAGCAGTTCACAAGTGCCGGTTGGCCGACTCCTGAAATTTTCGAGTTTCATAACAGGAGTCTTCAACTAAAGCTAAGTACCCCGTTGGGGAAACTTTTTCTTGCTCCTTACTGATGTCAGTAAAAGTTAATAATTGCATTACTTGTGGAAAGCAAATACCTCATAAAGATTTTCATTCATACTGTATTCCTTGCCTAGGCCCTGACCACGACGTACCTTGCTGTTGGTTTTGTGCTTTATTTAAACAGTGCACTATCCATCAACGGTATATTTTCGCATCTAAATATTTCGGTTCTTGGTTTAATTATCCAGAAATGTCGTCTGTTAGCCATCCGACTACCGGGATTCAGAAAAAAATGCAAAGATAAAGAGAGACAGGCCGCTGAGGTCCAAAACTGCCGATGACGCTTCTCCTAAGCCAGTCACCAGTTCGCCAGTACTCAGTGAGGTGCTTTCGCAGCCCCTGATACCCGCTACTTCTGATTTGCATGCCTCTACTGAGACCCATTCGGAGTACGGTATGCCACGAGATGCTTCAACTATGGAACCCGCAGATGTCTGTACCTTGGATGGGTCCGAAGCCGCTTTGCAGGCACCAGCTTCTGAGGGTGCATTCAGGCCTACAGACTTGCATTTTAAGCCGATGCCTCCTTCTTCACTTAGGCCTAGATCTCGAACCATGCCTAAAAAAAATGACACCCAGGCCACATGTTCAGGCCTCTATGCCTAAAAAACAAATGATACGAATGACTGAAGATCTAATAACTCTAATCCGGGGTAGCCAACCCCCCCCCCCCAACCTTCTAAGAGGCCTAGGACTGAAGTTGTTTATGAATCTTCTGACCAGGATTCATTTTTTTCTGATTCTTCTGATGATCTGGATTTGCCGTTATCTACTTATGAGGATTCTGATGCAGAGGACTCCATTCCCTCTGCTTCCCCTCCAGAGGATTTTTCTTTTGGGGAAACCTTACATACTCTAAGGGAGCATTTCCACTGGGAAAGCCAGGATTTTTCTGATTCAAAAAGAGGCTTAGGGATTTCTTACTCCTACCGCAGCATAGGCCTTTAGCTATTCCTCCTGTACTAGACATTGTTGATGATGCTTTTTCGAAATCTAGTTTGGCCCCTGATTCCTTGCCCCCTGCTCCCAGAAAATCTGACAGATACTACAGGGTCCCTGAGTCACACAAGTTCCTTTTTAAAAATCCTATTACGGCTCCAGAGACTATTTCACAGGGGCCCAAGGGCATTATGGCTTCTACTGCTAAAAATCCTACCCCTTCTGATAGAGACTTCACGGTGCTGGATAGATGAGTTAAGAAGGTTTATACTTCTGCAACCTTGGCCATTACGGCTTTAAACTGCCAGTTTCATATGTTAAAGTATCAGCAACATGTTATTGGATTGCTTAAACAGAAAATGATGATTCCAGACTGTGTGGAAAATAAAGAATTACAGGATTTAATGCATTCTGCTGAACAAGTTTGAAAACATACTTTGCAATGTGGTTTTGATTCATTAGAAGCCTCTTGCAGGGCTGCTGATGTTCTTCGTGTTTCACTGTTGCAGTCATTACAATTGGGTTATCCTGCTGGCAGGCTACCCTCAGTCGGCCTGAATTCCAAAGTGTAGGTCCGGCATCGGTTGCTGTCGCCTCTTCCCTGACATCAGTGCGCCAGGGGTATAAAAGATGCAGCCGACGCCATTTTCTTCAGTCTTTCTTGCCGCACGGTGCCCGAAGCAAAAGCAGTTCGCAAGTGCTGGTCGGCCGACTCCTGAGATTTTCATGTTCAAATTTCAGATCTGAAGTCTTCACTAAAATCTAAGTATCCCGTTGTGGGAACTTTTTTTCTTGCTCCATACCGATGTCAGAAAAAGTTAATAATTGTATTTCTTGTGGGAAGCAAATACCTTATAAGGAATTTCATTCTTACTGTATTCCTTGCCTAGGCCCTGACCACGATGTTGCTAGTTGTCGGTTTTGTGCTAGATTTAACCAACGCACTATTAAGCGTTGGTACGATTTTGCATTTCACTATTTTGGCAGAAGATTTAACTGTACAATGTCGTCCGATAGCCATCCGACTACCGGAATTCACAAGAAACGCAAAGAAAAGGACAGGCATCCGAGGTCCAAAACCGACGACGAGGCTTCTTCTAAGCCAGTCGCCGGTTCTCAGTGAGGCGCCTTCGCAGCCCCTGACGACCGCTACTTTAGACTCGCAGGCCGATACCGACACCCACTTGCAGTCGACCAGGCCGCTGGAAGCTCAAGGTATTGGACCTTCGGAAACTATTCCCTCAGATGGCTTCGGAGCCGCTGAGCAGGCATCGGCTTCTGAGGGTGTTTTCAGACCTACGCAATTGTATGTTAAAATGACTTCAGCTTCAAAGGCAAAGACTAAAGCACCTTTAAAGACAAAGAAACAAGTACAATAGCCTCATGGACAGGCCTCCATGCCTAAAAAACAGATGCTCAAAATGGCCGAAGACCTAATTACTTTGATCAGGGGTTCCCATCCCCCTCCTGATAAGAAGCCAAGGCAAGAGACAGAATATGAATCTTCAGATCAGGTTTCCATTTCATCTGATTCCTCTTTTGATCAGGAATACTCTCTTCCTCCCTTTGAGGATTCTGATGCTGAAGAATCTATACCTTCAGCCTCTCCTCCTGAGGATTATTCTTTTGGGGAAACTTTACATACCATGAGGGTGCATTTCCACTGGGAGAGCCAAGATTATTCAGAATCTAAGAAAAGGCTCAGAGACTTCCTTTTACTACCACAATACAGCCCCCTGGCTATTCCACCTGTGTTAGACATTGTAGATGATGTATTTTCAGAGTCCAGTCTGACTCCTGACTCCTTACCTCCAGCTCCTGTTAAGCCAGAGAGGTACTACAGGGTTCCTGACTTTCATAAATTCCTTTTCAAAAACCCTGCTGCTGACCCAGAAACTCTCTCTCAGGGTCCCAAAGGGGTCAAAGCTTCCACTGCAAAAAACCCTACTCCCTCTGACAGGGATTCTAGGGCACTGGACAGATGGGGAAAAATGATTTACACTTCTGCTACCTTGGCTATAAGGGCTTTAAATTGTCAGTTTCATATGCTCAAATAGCAGTATATTATGTCAATGCTTAAACAGAAAATTAAATTCTGAATGTGCAGAAAACTAAGAAATGCAGGATTTATTGCATGCAGCTAAACAAGTTGGAAAGCATACTTTGCAATGTGGTTTTGATTCTCTGGAGGCCTCCTGC
This sequence comes from Protopterus annectens, assembly GCF_019279795.1. Classification (NCBI taxonomy): domain Eukaryota; kingdom Metazoa; phylum Chordata; order Ceratodontiformes; family Protopteridae; genus Protopterus; species Protopterus annectens. Next base: position 1,790,242,615 of record NC_056739.1, on the reverse strand, counting down.
AGGGCCTCAGTTACGGGTTCTGTCATTAGGAGGCATGATTGGTTAAAGGAACAAAATCTACCTGATCATGTTAAAGCAAAATTATTAGATGCTCCATTAATGCATGAGGTTTTGTTTGGTGTTAAAGCAGAAGAGGTGTTAAAGAAAATGGAGGACAAAGCTAAATCTATGCAAACAGTCAAGGATTTCTTACAGGTACAGCCACCAAGATTTAGCAGACACTGGCCTACAAAGAATTGGTCCTTTCCAGTGTCAGACAGGCCACAAAGGGGCAGATACAGACATCCTAGAGGCAGATCCTAGCCCCAAGGTTCGTACAGGTCTAAACAATGGGGTGCTTCTACCTCCAAAACTGGAGAAGACAAATCACAGCCATGCAGGAAACAGTCCCAATGACTTCCCCCTGCCTGTGCCAAGCATTTATCTTCTGCAGCACCTTTAGGGGGAAAACTAGCACTTTTTTCTCAAAATTGGCACATAATAACCCAGGACAAATGGGTCATAAACATAGTGTCACAAGGCTACAAGTTTCACTTCCATACCCTGCCAAGGGTAAACGGTTGGCCAGACCTGCCAAAACATCAATGGGCAGAGGCACAAAAGCAAGTCTCATCCCTCATGGACATGAGGGGCATTCAACAAGTACCAGAGCAAGAGCAGGGACAAGGATTCCATTCAAGACTGTTCTTGGTACCCAGAAAGGACAAAACCTGGAGACCACTACTGGACCTATCTATTCTAAACACATATCTGGATATTCCAAAATTCAAAATGTTGACTCTACAGCAGCTTCTGCCCATGTTGGGCAGGAAGGTTTAGCTTGTGACTTTAGATCTAAAAGAGGCATACCTGCATGTCCCAATCAGACAAACATACAGAAGATACCTCAGATTCAAAGCTGGCTCAATGCACTACCAATTCTCTGCACTGCCCTTTGGCTTATCTACTGCGCCCAGGGTCTTCACAAAGTGCCTAGTACCAGTAATTGCATACTGCAGACAAAGAGGAATACAAATATATCCTTACTTGGACAACTGCCTCATTCAAGCAGAGAACAAGGACATTGTACTACAGCATCTGGCATTTGTAAAGAGATTACTACCATGCCTAGGGTACGCGGTCAATGAACAGAAATCAAAACTAGTACCCTCTCAAGAGATAATATTCCGGGGTGCAAGCTTAAATACAACTGCCGAGATGGCTTATCTCACGCCAGACAAACAAAGGCAACTGACTACCTACTTCAAACTTTTGGCAACAAAGGCCCAGTTATCTGCAAGAAAAATTCTGCAGGCTTTGGGTTTCATGGCATCCTACATTCTACTAATTCCATATGCAAGACTGCATATGTGGAAACTTCAATGGTACCTAAAAAGTGTTTGGACTGAACATTGCCACAGCCTGGAAACAATAGATGTCCTTCAAGAATGCAACTGCAGTCATAACATATGGGTTGTCCTGCCTCAGGCAGCCCTCGGTTGGCCGGATTCCAAAGTCTGGGTCCGACGTCGGCTGATGTCGCATTTCTCTCCGACGTCAGAGCGGCAGGAGTACATAAGCATCAACCGACGCCATCTTCTTCAGTCTTTCTTGCCGTGCGGTGCCCGAAGCAGAAGCAGTTCGCAAGTGCTGGTCGGTCAGCTCCTGTATTCTTCGATCTGAAGTCATCAGAAAAGCTAAGTACCCCGTTGGGGACCTTTTCTTGCCTCAACCGATGTCAGAAATTACTGAAAAAGTTAATAATTGTTTGTCTTGTGGTAAACAAATACCTCATAAGGATTTCCATTCTTACTGCCTTCCTTGCCTTGGCCCAGACCACGATGTCTCGGCCTGTGCCGCCTGTGCTCGCTTCAATAAGCGCACTCTCAGGCGCCGGGCGGAGTTCACTGAAGACTTTTTCGGCGAAAAATTCGATTACACGATGCCGTCGGATTTACCGACATCGCAGACTCCTAAAAAACGAAAAGACCGGGACCGACATCCTCGGCCCACGTCTTCCGCCGACACCACGCCAAAACCTACCACGAGTGCCCCGGTTCCCTCTGAGGCGGTTATTTCACCGCTCCGAACCGAAGACACCGCATTACCGATACCTCCAATTCCGGAGACCACACCGCCAGTTATTGATTTTCCTCCGGATACTGAAACCGAGGAAATGCCCGAGACCATTGCTGTGGATAAGGTCACTCCTGCACGTGGAGCTGCTAGGCCTCCCATGTCCATGTCTATCAAGGCCTACACACGTGCTAAGGCAGCCAGCAAGACCAAGCACCTTACTGCTAAAGCCTTACCTCAGCCTACTCCTGAAACACAAATCATGACTATGGCAGCAGACTTAATCTCCATGATCAGAGGTTCCCAGGCCCATCCTGAGAGAGGATCCCAGCCTCCTCCTGATAAGAGGCCCAGGGTTGAGCCCACTGACCCTCTCCCCTCAGATGAAGATTCTGAGGCCTCTGGCCACTCCGATAGCCAGGAAGAGCCTTTCCAGACCTACGAGGACTAAGATGCAGAGGACTCCATCCCCTTGGCCTCCCCTCCTGAGGATATTTCTTTTGGGGAAGTTCTGCATTCCATGAGGGAACATTTTAAGTGGCAAGGCCAGGAATATTCTGATTCCAGAAAGCGCTTTCGAACCTTCCTTAAAAGGCCCCAACACAGGCCCTTAGCTATACCCCCTGTGCTTGATGTTTTGGATGATCTATACTCTGACTCCAGTGTTACCCCTGATACTTTCCCTCCTGCTCCTGCCAAGCCGGACAGATATTATAGAGTCCCTGAAACACATTCTCATTTCTTTAGGGCCCATGCTGTTGATTTAGAAACTATTTTACAGGGGCCGAAAGGGGTTTCAGCTACCACCTCCAAAAATCCTTTGCCTTCCAACAGGGAAGCTAGGTCGTTAGAGAGATGGGGGAAGAAGGTTTACACCTCCACTACTTTGTCTATGAGAGCTCTCAGTTGTCTCTTTCATATGTTTCAATATCAGGATTTCCTGTTAGATGATTTACAAAAAACTTTGGCCTCTCCTGAACCTTTAGATAGGAAGTCTTTGCAGGAGGCTGTACATAACTCTCAGCAAGTTAGCAATCACTTTCTTCAGTGTGGATATGATGCATTGGAAGCTTCATGTAGGGCAGCTATGACAGGGGCGGTCATTTGTAGACATGCATGGTTAAAAGAACAACCTCTACCAGATCATGTTAAGGCAAAACTTCTTGATGCACCCTTGGAAAAGAACAAGCTTTTCGGTGCTAATGCTAAAGATGTATTAAAGACCATTGAGGAAAAAGCCAAGTCAGTTCAGAGAGTCAAAGATTTCCTCCAGGTTCAGCCACCCAGATTCAGCAGGAATTGGCCTTCAAAAAACTGGTCCTTTCCTAATCCTGAAAAATTTCAAAGGGGCAAAAACAGGCGTGGCCGAGGAAGAGGACAATACAGAGGTTCCTACAGGGGACAACAATGGCAACCAGCAAACCAAAGAAGTGACACAGGGGCTTCTCCTGCCCCACAGGGACAATCCCAATGACTTTCCTCTACTTCCGCTAACCAAAGAGCAAACAGAAACTCCCTTGGGCGGAAAATTATCTCTGTTTTCAGACAATTGGCACAGATTGACAAAGGACAAATGGATTTTGGACATTATAGACCAAGGCTACAGGTTCCACTTTCATACCTTACCAAGGAAACAAAGCATGCCAAACCTACCACAAAACCAGAGGGCAGAGGCTATCAAGCAAATTTCTCTGCTTGCTCAGATCAATGCAATAGAAAAAGTTCCACAACAAGAACAAGGCCAGGGGTTTTACTCAAGACTGTTCCTTGTTCCAAGAAAAGAAACTCAATGGAGACCAATACTGGATTTGTCCGCATTAAACACCTTTCTCATAGTACCAAAGTTCAAAATGCTGACCTTACAGCAACTCCTTCCCATGCTGGGCAAGGGGTCTTGGCTGATTACTCTGGACCTCAAGGAGGCATACCTGCATGTCCCTATCAGACACAGCTGCAGAAGATACCTCAGATTTCTTGCAGGGCCAGAGCATTATCAATTCTCAGCATTGCCATTTGGCTTATCTACTGCGCCCAGAGTATTTACAAAATGCCTGGCTTCAGTAATTGCTCATTGCAGGCTCCAGGGGATCCAAATTTTCCCGTACCTGGACGACTGCCTCATACAAGCGGACGACAAACTGATTTTGACAAAACACTTGGATTATGTCATACAATTGCTACAAGCTCTGGGATACACAGTCAACTTCCAAAAGTCAAGACTTCAGCCATCCCAGCAAATAACCTTCTTAGGAGCCAATCTAGACACAACCTCTCAAATGGCTTACCTAACAGAAGACAAGCAAAAGAAGTTAACTCATTATTTCAAAGGTTTGGCAAAACTCACCCAGATGACTGCAAGGAGATTCCTACAGGCCCTGGGTTACATGGCATCCTGCATTCTCCTGGTTCCATTAGCAAGACTACACATGAGAAAGCTTCAATGGTACCTAAAAAGATTATGGTCTCAACACAGCAACAACCTAGAGACAACCATACCGCTCATTCCATGCCTACAAAAGGAATTTCTATGGTGGGCCTCGGTAAGCCAGGCAAACACAGGTATGTCATTCAAAAAACCTCAAATAACACAAACAATGACCACAGACGCCTCAGACCTTGGATGGGGGGCGCACATGGAGGGCAGATGTATTCAAGGACAATGGTCTCCAAAGGAAACACATCTGCATATCAACCAAAAAGAAATGCTGGCAGTAATGCATGCCATCGAGGCCTTTTGACAACAACTTCAGCAAGGCCACCTGCTAATACGGACAGACAACACCACTGTCATGTGGTACATAAACAAGCAGGGGGGGCACCCATTCTTACCCCCTTTGCAGACTGACAATGAATCTTTGGGAAAAATCACTGAGCTTAAACATACAGTTGCAATCCCAGTTTGTTCCAGGCAAAGACAATGTGCTGGCGGACAGCCTAAGCAGGAATTTCCTAGATCCCCACGAGTGGAGGTTACATCCAGAAATCTTCATACGACTCACCTCGACATGGGGCAGGCCAGAAGTAGACCTATTTGCCTCCCACCTCAATCATCATCTATAAAAGTTCTGTTCAAGGACATATCATCCACAAGCATGGAAAACAGATGCTCTCTCATTCAACTGGAACTTCCTAAAAATTTATGCATTCCCACCTCTGCCACTGATGACCACAGTACTACTAAAGATCAAAGCAGAAAAGCCAAAGGAGGTCCTAATAGCTCCAGACTGGCCAAGACAACACTGGTACCCACTACTACGGAGCATATGCCACAACAAAAAATGGGCCCTTCCCCAATGGCCCCATCTTTTGACTCAAAACAACTTCAAGACAGTACATCCCAACATTCAGATGCTCCAGCTAACAGCTTGGGAGATTCCATGAATAACCTCAATCTATCTCTCTCCAAGGAAGTTCAGCGGATATTAACAGAAGCCCGCAGACCATCCACCAGAAAGGTTTATTCAGCAAAATGGAAGAGATTCAGCATTTGGAATACCAGCAAGGGTCATGATGCATCATTACTGAACATCCCACTCATCCTGGAATACTTGGCGGATATGCTACAGAATGGACTCTCATATTCTTCTATAAAAATACATGCTTCAGCTATTTAAGCTAGATACAACACTGATCCACCTGTGTTCTCACATCCTTTAAGGCAATTTCTTAGGGGAATCAAGAATATCAAGCCACCAAGAAAGGTCCCAGTACCAGCTTGGGACCTCAACTTTGTCCTAGAAAAACTGACTCTACCCCCCCTTTGAGCCAGCAGCTTCTGTGGACTTACAATTTCTCTCATGGAAGACAGCTTTCCTGTTGGCAATTACCTCAGCAAGAAGGGTTTCGGAACTACAGGCCCTAATGGCAATACCACCGTTCATAACCTTTCATAGAGACAGGGTCTCCTTACGAACCAACCCTAGTTTTCTGCCAAAAGTGGTATCTAGGGTTTCTTTAAATCAAGCAATTCACCTGCCTACTTTCTTTCCCAATCCTGAGAACAAAGGGGAAATACTGTTGCATACCTTGGACATTCACAGACAACTTTGCTACTACCTGGACAGAACCAAGGCCAATAGGAAGTCTGATCAGCTTTTTGTAGCTTACGCCCCTGGAGTACAAGGAAAAGCAATTTCCAAACAGACTATCTCAAAATGGATTGGACATTGCATCAGGTTTTGTTATTCCTTCCATGGAAAGAGTCTACCAGCCAATGTCAGACCACACTCTACCAGAGCTACAGCCACCCCTACAGCATTCTTAAGAGGGGTGCCTATAAAAGGCATTCTAGAAGCTGCTACATGGAGCTCCGTGCATACATTCTCCAAACACTACAACCTCCCTTTATATTCCAGATCCAGAGCAGGTTTTGCTTCGGCAGTCCTGCAGGGATTGATAGCTACTCCATCCTTTTCTTAGAGCATTCCACCTCCCCCAGCTAAGCTATGGTATTCAACCCATATGTTATGACTGCAGTTGCATTCTTGAAGGACATAGTACAGTTTTGTACCTACCATAAATGTAGATGTCCGATAGATATGCAACTGCAGTCGGGTTTTCCCTCCCTCCTTCCCCTCTTTTCCTTGGGTCCACTCCTCTCCCTGTTATCCTAACTGGGGATATCTGTTATGGTGTATCTGTTTATTACTTATTTATTTGTCTGGAAACCTGTTTTTGTCTTCCAAATTCATTACAGCCTTCCTTGGAGGGCACCTGGCATCTGGGGCAAGAAACACTGAAGAAAATGGCGTCGGCTGATGCTTATGTACTCCAGCCGCTCTGACGTCGGAGAGAAATGCGACATCAGCCGACGTCGGACCCAGACTTTGGAATCTGGCCGACCGAGGGCTGCCTGAGGCAGGACAACCCATATGTTATGACTGCAGTTGCATATCTATCGGACATCTACATTTATGGTAGGTACAAAACTGTACTTTACTCTCATTGCCTGCCTGCAACAGGAGTTTCGATGGTGGGTGAAGGCCTGTCACCAGAACAAGGGACAGCCATTTGCTCTGCCCCCAGCCACACAGACATTAACAACAGATGCATCGGATTATGCCTGGGGAGCCCACATGGCAGGAAGATGTATTCAAGGCACATGGTCCGCAAACCAAATGCATCTACATATCAATCAAAAAGAGATGCTAGCTGTTCAAAATGCCCTGACAGCCTTCAAGGACCTACTTCATCCGGGACAACTACTGATAAAGACAGACAATACCACAGTCATGTGGTATATAAACAAGCAGGGAGGCACTCATTCTTACCCTCTTTGCAGACTAGCCATGACTTTGTGGGACACAGCATTGACATACCAAGTACATCTGCAGGCACAATTCCTGCCAGGAAAGATAAATACTCTGGCAGATGAACTAAGCAGAAACCTCATGGATCCCCATGAGTGGAAATTGGATCCACAAGTCTTCAGCATGGTAACAAGGAAATGGGGATGCCCAGACATAGATCTATTTGCCTCACCTCACAACTGCCAACTAAAGAGATTCTGCACAAGGACTTATCACAGACAAGCATGGAAAATGGATGCCCTATCTTTCAGCTGGAAAAACTTAACAGTATATGCCTTTCCTCCCCAAGGTAGGTACTCCTAAAGGTTAGACAGGAGAAACCAAAAATGATACTGATTGCCCCAGACTGGCCATGCCAGTACTGGTATCTAATCCTAAGGAACTTGTCTCAATGCCCAGCCTGGACCTTACTTCAAGTGCCTCATCTACTGTCCCAGCAGAACAATCAGATTCTGCACAGCCAACTCAAGACCTTAAATCTGGCAGCATGGCGGATAATGTAGTTATACAAAACACACCTCTCACTAAAGCGGTGATGGATGTCATTTTGGAGGCCAGGAGGCCTAGTACTAGAAAATCCTATGCTAGAAAATGGAAGAGATTCTGTGCTTGGAACCAGGCACAAGGAATTGACACAGCTGTACCAAATATTCCTCAGATTTTGCAATACTTGACTGAGATGTTGGACAAAGGCCTATCCTTTTCATCTATAAAAAAATCATGCCGCTGCCATTTCGGCTCATTACAATACAGAGCCACCAATCTTTTCTCATCCTTTGTTAAGGCAGTACCTCAGAGGGGCCAAAAATTTAAGGCCTCCAAGGAGATCACCAATACCTGCATGGGACCTCAATTATGCCTTGGAAAAACTCACCCTGCCTCCTTTTGAGCCAGCCGCTACAGCTGATATAAAGTTTTTATCTTGGAAAACAACTCTGCTCCTAGCAATAACTTCTGTAAGATGAGTCTCAGAGCTACAGGAACTCATGGCTGTGGAACCTTTTATCATTTTTTATCCAGACAGGGTTTCTCTGAGGACAAACCTGACATTTATGCCTAAGGTAGTGCCCAGTGTGGCCCTTAACCAAACTATTCATCTGCCTACCTTTTATCCAAACCCACAGAATAAGGGGGAGAGAATTCTGCATTCTTTGGACATACACAGACAGCTACGCTTCTATTTGAACAGAACCAAAGCTTTCAGAAAGACAGAGCAATTACTAGTGGCATATGCTGCAGGATCACAAGGAAAGGCTATCTCAAAGCAGACTATTTCAAAGTGGATAGGCCACTGCATTCGTTTCTGCTGCTCACAACATGGCAAGCCAGTACCTAAGGGCATTAGGCCACATTCAACCAGAGCAGCAGCCACTTCAGCAGCCTTCCTCAGGGGAGTACCAACCAAAGACATTTTAGAGGCTGCTACTTGGAGTTCAGTGCACACTTTCACAAAGCACTATCATTTACCACTCTACTCTAAATCCAGGGCAGGCTTTGCCACTGCAGTTCTGCAGGGCCTAATAGCCGCTCCTAATGCTATTTAGCTCCAGCCTCCCAACCTTAGCTTTGGGATTCAACCCAATTGTAATGACTGCAACAGTGAAACACGAAGAACATAGTACAGTTGTGCACACTTACCATAAATGTAGATTTTCGAGTGTATTCACTGTTGCAGTCCAGGTTACCCACCCGCCATCCCCCATTTCTTTGCTGGAACTTATCTGTACTTCTCTAGTCTATACAACCTATGTGGTGTATTTGCTTGTAGATGAAGGCAAAATGTATACTTTGGTGCATGCATGTTTTATTGACATATTTTTAGCTTACCCTTTTGGGGGCACCTGACATCTGGGGCAAGAAAAACTAAAGAAAATGGCCTCGGCTGCATCTTTTCTACCCCTGGCGCACTGACGTCAGGGAAGAGGCGACAGCAACCGACGCCGGACCTAGACTTTGGAATTCAGGCTGACTGAGGGTATCCTGCCAGCAGGATAACCCAGTTGTAATGACTGCAACAGTGAATACACTCGAACATCTACATTTATGGTAAGTGTACACAACTGTACTTTACTAGGTCTGTGCTTAGAAGGCATGCTTGGCTTAAGGAACAATCTTTGCCTGATCATGTTAAAGCTAAATTGTTGGATGCTCCCTTAAATCAGGACCGCCTGTTTGGAAAAAAGCTGAGGAAGTTCTTAAAAAGATGGAAGATAAAGCTAAATCTATGCAAACTGTTAAATATTTCTTACAAGTTCAGCCTCCTAGATTTAGTAGACACTGGCCCTCTAAGAAATGGTCCTTTCCAGCCCCTTCCAGGTCTTCTCAAAACCCCAGGTTTCAGTCCCAGGGGACACACAGGACTAAGCAGTGGGGGGCCTCCACTTCCAAATCTGCGAGTAATAGGACTCCCCCCATGGTAAACTATCTCAATGACTTCCTTTTAAAATTTCCAAGCACTTATCAACTGACTGCCCCTTTGGGGGGGAAAGATTGCTCTTCATGCAAAGAACTGGGAACTCATTACCCAAGACAAATGGGTTTTAAATATAGTGTCCCAGGGATACAGATTTCATTTCCACACATTGCCAGCGCCAAGCGGGTGGCTGGACCTACCCCCAAATCAGTGGGCAGAGGCCCAAAAACAAATACTTTCTCTCTTATGCATGGGGGCTATTCAGCTAGTACCAGAAGAGGAAAGGGGACAAGGTTTCTACTCGAGACTTTTCCTGGTACCCAGAAAAGACAATTCATGACGTCATGTCCTGGACCTGTATACTCTAAACACCTTTTTGGAGATTCCAAAATTCAAGATGCTGACTCTTCACCAATTACTTCCTATGCTAGGCATAAATGCCTGGTTGGCAACACTAGATTTAAAAGAAGCATACCTGCACATCCCAGTTCGGGAATCTTGCAGAAGATACCTACGCTTCAAAGCAGGCAACACACACTATCAGTTCTCTGCACTGCCCTTTGGCTTATCTACTGTGCCAAGGGCATTCACAAAGTGTCTAGCTCCAGTTATGGCATTTTGCAGGCAAATAAATATTCAAATATACCCATACCTGGACGATTGTCTAATTCAGCCAGAAAGCCATGACATACTTTTGAATCATCTGGCCTTTGTACAAAGGGTTCTAACTTGTCTGGGGTACACCATAAACGAAAAGAAATCACAACTGGTACCCTGTCAACAAATTATATTCCTGGGAGCAAGCTTGAATACAACTTCCCAGATGGCTTACCTCACGCCAGAGAAACATATTCATTTGACAACCTACTTCAAACAAGTGGCCACAAAAACCCTGCTATCTGCAAGAGAAATACTGCAAGCCTTGGAGTTCATGGTCTCCTGCATTCTTTCTAATTCCATATGTAAGACTGCATATGAGGAAACTACAGTGGTATCTAAAAAGCCTAAAGTGTCAACATTCTCAGGATCTAGAAGCAATGATTCCTGTCATACCCTCCCTACACCTAGAGTTCCTTTGGTGGGCAGAGGCCTGCCACCAAAACAAGGGACTACCTTTCACACCACCCCCTGCCACCCAAACCCTAACAACAGATGCATCAGACTATGCATGGGGGGCTCACCTGGCAGGGAAGTGCATTCAGGGCAAATGGAACCAAAGTCAAATGCACCTGCATATCAATCAGAAAGAAATGTTAGCTGTACAGAATGCTCTGACAGCCTTCAAGGACCACATTCTTCCAGGACAACTAATGGTAAAGACGGACATCACCACTGTTATGTGGTACATAAACAAGCAGGGGGGGGTACCCATTCTTACCCCCTCTGCAGACTAGCCATGCCATTGTGGAACACAGCTTTGAGCTACCAAGTGCACCTGCAAGCTCAATTCCTGCCAGGAAAATTAAATACACTGGCAGATGGACTAAGCAGAAACCTCATGGACCCACGAGTGGAAACTGGAACCAAGGATTTTCAACATGTTGACAAGCAAATGGGGGAGCCCAGATATAGCCCTGTTTGCCTCTCCCCAGAACTACCAATTGGACAAATTTTGCACAAGGACTCCCCACAAACAAGCCTGGAAAGTGGATGCTCTGTCCTTCAGCTGGAAAAACCTATCAGTCTATGCCTTCCCCCCCCTCTGCCTCTGCTCTCCAAAGTACTACTAAAAATCAAACAGGACAAGCCAAGGCTGATTTTGATTGCTCCAGACTGGCCACGCCAACATTGGTACCCCCTGCTGCGCATTGTGTCACCGTTACCCCCATGGCACCTGCCTCAGACTTCCTTCACTCTTGTCTCAGCAGGAGAACCAGATTCTGCACCCTCAGCTTCTAACTCTGAACCTTGCAGCCTGGCTAATTACATAATTTCTCCTTTACCATCCTTCAGTAAACCTGTGATGGATATCATTTTAGAGGCAAGGAGGACCAGTACTAGAAAATCTTATGCTGAAAAATGGAAAAGATTCTGTGCCTGGAACCAATCTCAAGGGATGAGCACAACAACTCCCAATTTACCTCAGATTTTACAATACTTAACTGAGATGCTTCACAAGGGCTTGTCTATTTTTCCTCCATTAAAATCCACTCCTCAGCCATTTCAGCTCATTATAACTCAGAACCTCCCCTCTTCTCTCATCCACTGCACAAGCAGTTCCTCAAAGGGGCCAAAATTTGAAACCACCCAAGAGAGCTCCAACCCCAGCCTGGGACCTTAACTTTCTTTTGGAAAAACTCACTCTACCTCCTTTCGAGCCAGCTGCTACTGCAGACTTAAAATTTCTTTCTTGGAAAACAGCTTTCCTTTTAGCAATCACTTCAGCTAAAAGGATATCTGAATTACAGACCCTTATGGCAGTGGAGCCTTTCATTATCTTTCATGCGGACAGGGTGTCCCTCAAAACCAATCCATCCTTCATGCCCAAGGTGTTATCCAGTGTGGCTCTTAATCAGTCCATTCATTTGCCAACCTTCTTTCCCAATCCAAAGAACAAAGGGGAATGGATACTGCATTCCTTAGATGTGCACAGACAACTTAGATTCTACCTGGACAGGACTAAACCTCAAAGGAAATCTGAACAACTGCTGGTGGCATTTGCTGCAGGGGCAAAGGGGAAGGCTATTTCAAAGCAAACCATTTCTAAATGGATAGGCCATTGCATTCATTTCTGCTGTAAGCACCATGGAAAACCTATCCCCTAGGGGAATCAGACCTCACTCCACCAGGGCTGCATCTACCTCTACAGCCTTTCTCAGAGGCGTCCCTACCAGGGACATCCTAGAAGCTGCTACCAGGAGTTCTGTACATACTTTCACCAAGCATTATCATTTGCCAATTTTCTCTAAATCCAGAGCTGGCTTTGCCACTGCAGTTTTGCAGGGCCTTATAGCTGGTCCTAATGCTATCTAAATTCCTCTTCCCAACCATAGCTTTGGGAATCTACCCAAATGTAATGACTGCAACAGTGAAACATGAAGAACAGAGTACAGTTGTGTACACTTACCATAAATGTAGATGTTCAAGTGTATTCACTGTTGCAGTCCTGGTTACCCTCCCTCCAGCCCCCTAACTTCTTTTGGCTATACCTCTACTTTCCTTTACTAAGCCTTTTTGGTGTATTTGCTTTTTTGTTGGAGGTATATCATTGTAATTTTATATTTAATTGCTTCCCATTTGGGGGCACCTGACATCTGGGGCAAGAAAAACTGATGTAATGACGTTGGTTGCATGTTTTATACCCCTGACGATCTGACGTCATGGAAGAAGGGACAGCAACCAAAGCAGGACCCAAGACTTTGTTAATCAGGCCGACTGAGGGCTACCTGCAAGCAGATAACCCAAATGTAAAGACTGCAACAGTTAATACACTCAAACATCTACATTTATGATACGTGTACACAACTGTACTTCCTGATGAAGGTATGCTCTTACATCACCTTTATGCCCTATGCCATGCGTTAGGAGCATACAAATGATGTATAGTGTCCCGATTAGAACCTAAGGCTTTGGAATACTTTCCAGATGTCAGGCTGCCTTAGGCAGGGGATCCCTTCTACTATAAGGAATACTGCAACAGTGAAGAGAAGGACATCTACTGTTATGCTAAGATTTCACACAGCTGTACTTCCTCGACTCTGCATGTGGTCACAGACCCTCTCAATTCAAGTAGACACCGAGAATAATTTGGTGATGATACTCATAGCAGTAGAAAGAACATCCTCCTGTTTTCAGAGAACTCCCTTGCATCCACCAGACCAGACACATATGTTTTCTGTAGTACTTCTTCACAAGTTGCAAGCAGAGGTCATAGAACAAATTTATGCCACAATCTTTTTGGTACCCAAAAAAGGAGCTATCGTGGAGACCAATGTTAGATTTGTTGTACCTAAATATCTTTCTAAAGTCCCCATATTCAAAATGCTCACTCTGCAGATGGCCCTATCCCTTCTTCCAGACTACTTTTTCATGGTGGCTTTACATCTGAAGGATGTTTAGCATTACAACCCAATTGCTCTAACCTTTAGGTTGAACCTACAAAAGAACTGCATCACACCTTCAGAATGAATTGTCTTCCTGAGGTGTGTGATGGACACATGAAAAAGTATGGCCTTTCTACCACAAGACAAAGTTCTGACTGTTCAGAACATTTTCAGGCATTTCTGTCTTCAGGAAGCTGCCTCTCCAAGAGTTCTCAAAATTCTAAGCCTCATGGCATCAGTGATGCTCATGACACCACTGGCCAGACTCTGCATGAGAAACATTCAGTGGTACTTAAATTGCTGGACTCTGCACCTCCTTCCCCTGGAGTTCCAGGTACCAGTGCTGGATTGTGTGAAATGAGAGTTACAGTGGTGGTGGGATCAGATGCCTTTCAATCTAGACCTGTAATTCTCCCTCCAGACCCCATTTCAGTCAGTCCAGATGTACTCATCAGAATATGCGTGGGGAACAGTGTCCAGGGGAGAACTATTGGAAAGTGAATGTGGCCCTTTGGATGCTAAAAAGCACATAAATGTCAAAGAAGTGTTAGCAGTGATTCAGACCTTAAAAAACTGTTCACCACTTATGGTCTCCAGGTTCCCTTTTATTAGTCACAGACAGCACCAAAGTCATGTGTCAGCTGAGCAAACAAGTTGGTACAAGGTCCCCCTCTCTCTCTGCCTTTCTCTTGATAACAGATCACCTCAGAGTCTTGGGTGCTGTCTGTCATTTGTCTGGGGTATATTGTGATATGGACCCCCCCCATTTAGGCATGCCACACCCTCCTCCAGACCAACTCTCTCTCTTTTCCTGCAAATGTTTGCAGTCCCTTTTGGACCAGCGCACTATTCATCCTGGTCCATTCACCCAAGTAGGAAGGGGTTTTTACTCTAGAATGTTTTTGGTTCCTCAGAAGGAGCGGACTTGGTGACCATTTCTGGACCTCTTTCTCCACAACACGTTTCTCAAGATCCCATCTTAGAGACTTTGTTTTCTCTTCTCCACCAGGTCTTCTTGGTCAAAACCTCAAAGATCCCTATCTTCACAACCCTATTCACCCTGGATCTATATTAGAACACGGAACTTTCAAAATTTCGAGTGTTCTAATATCAAACCCTATTAATTGAAAATTGAAAACATTAAACATACATAACAGCGAATCTTTTCCTAGGGAAAAAATTTGCTCTTCCAAAACACATACACACAACACAAGCACACCAAACAAACAGCAATCCACACACATACACCTAAACTCTTACACCTAACCCTACACTAAACTATACATACACCACTAACTATCCACTTACCTTAACCCAAACCCTAACCCTAAGGTCTGTCACTATCGCACAGTCACCTCACCCACGCCCTAACCCTAACTCACCTACCCCACCCTAACCCTCACTTCCACATAATCGCACACTTACCTGACCCACGCCCTAACCCTCATGCACCTAACCTGCCCTAACCCTCACATCCACACAATTGCACACTTACCTGAACCTGACCCGTAACTTTCCACCACGGCGCTGTAAATACTGAAGCATCAGAAACGGACAACCAAATTCTTTCCCTAGGAAAAAATTAGTTTTTCTGTTTCTTTGATATTTTCAGCGTTCGCTGAAAATGGGTCGATATTAAAACACTCGAAATTTTGAAAGTTTGGTGTTCTAATACAGACCCTTCACCCTCTCTTCAGGAGTTTTTTTTTTTTTTTTACATTTCTCTGTTTCTTCCTCTCTGTTTCTGTTCTCAGCTTTGCCCTTTGGCCTTTCTACTGCCCCATAGGTATTTGCCAAATGTCTCGCTCATGTTTTTGCCTTTTGCAGGCTTTGAGGGATACAGGTATTCCATTATTTGAACCTGCTTATTCAGGCTTCCTCTCCCAGCAGTTTTCTGTAAGATCTTCACTTTACCACTTGTCTTTTTCAAAGTCTGGGGTTTATCATCACTCTCAAGAAGTCAGTGCTTACACCCTTCCAAGATCATATTTTTCTTGTTTGGAGGATTCAGACCATTCACACGTTGGCCTGTCTTCCTGCTCCCAAGATTCTGTCTCTGACAACCTTACTCCAAAAAAGAGATGAGGGTTCTGCTTCTGGCTCTACACATCTTTTATTCCCCTTTTCTCCCCAGCCCCCTAAAAGTGTGTACAGTACCACCCTGATATGGTATATCAACAAGTTAGGGGGGTACGAGTCTTTGCAGACTGGCCATTCAAGCCTGAGATCTGGCTCACAGTTATCGGGTGACTCTTCAGACAATTTACATTCCTTGAGAGCACCATCTAGTGGCAGACTCTCTTAGGAGGTCCAGAACACAGGCTCCCTAATGGATGCTTCACAGAGATCTGTTTCTGGACATAGTCCATCAGTGGGATATTCCTCAGATAGATCTTTTTGCTTCCCTCCGAAAAGACAACTTCCTCTATTCTGTTCGAGAGTACCAAGTCCTCTGGCTTGGAAAGGGGGCACCCCATCTTTTCTGTGGAAGGGAATGTTTCTGTATGCTTTTCCTCCCCTTGTACAGTTGCCAAGAGGTCTGCACAAGATCAAGCAGGACTCTCAAAATCTTGTTGGTGACTCTTTTGGCCCAGAGAGTACTGGCTCCCCTTCTTTTTCATCTGGCCAGGGACAATCACCACAAGTTACATTACTGGGTAGATCTTTTCACACAAGACGAGGGATCTCTTATCCATCCTTGTCTTTTTACTCTTCAAATGATGCTGTGAATGATAGAGGTTTTGATCTCTTTTAGGCACCTCTTTTCTGAGGATGTGCTTTGCGTTCTGCAGGAGAACAGGAAACCCAGTGCTAGAAAATCAAATAGGTCTAAATCAAAAAGATTATCTGTTTTATGCTTCTCTCACCATCAGGTTCCCTTCTCAGTAGGTATTTCTCTGGTTCTCTTGTATTTGTGTGAATTGCTCCATGCTGGCTTTGCATATTCTTCAGTTAAAGCTTACCTGTCAGCATTTTCTGTGCATCTGCCTTTGAACCTTCCTTTGGCATCTTGGTTTGAGGTCCAACAATTTCTTAAAGGTGTCCTTCATTTCAGGCTCCAGAGAAAGCCTATTCCTCCTCATTGGGAACTCAATTTTGTTCAGTTCAGTCTATTCAACTTCCTTCCCTTTTTGCCTTCTGTGCAGTCTGCCAGTGAACAGGTTCTCCACACCGTGGATCTGCATAGACAGCTCAGATATTATTTGGATAAAACAAAGGTTATTCCCAAATCTGAGTTACTTTTTTATTTCTTTTCAGCCCAGGACTTTGGGTTTAGCTGTATCCAAGTAAACCTTCTCCTGCTGGATCTCTAAGGCCATTTCCTTTTGTTAATCCTTTCATTTTCAAATGTCTGTTTTAATCTCTAAAGGCACATTCTGCTAGGCAGTTGCCTGGTCGGTGCAGTTCTCAAGGGTTTGGACACCAGTTCCATCCTTGAACCCGGTACTTGGTCCTCTGCTCATACTTTTACTAAGCATTACAAATTTGATGTTAGGTTCATAGAGTCATACTAGACTAACTGCCCATGTGGGCCATTTTAAATCTAGCCAATTACCCCAAACGAGAATCAAACCTTGCACCTTGTGTCTGTAAGGTAAGCACCTTAACCATTACACCAACCTCCCACCATGTTATTTTCGAGGCCAGGGCAGGTTTTGCCAAGGCTATTTTGCATGGGTTTGTGGGGGTTCTTGTGTGCCTTTCTCCTCCCAATCTTTTTTTTAGCTCTTGTACGCTCCCTTCAGTGAAGAATACTGCAACCATGATATGGAAGTTTCATTATTCAATCTCTTCCTCCTTAACCCCCTCTGTTGTGGCTCTTGCCCTCTTTTTGTTGCTCTGTTTTCTGAGGGGCTCTTGTTTCACTTCACTTCAGAATTTTTTTCTTCATGGTGTACATGTTCTACATTATCCTTGAGGGATATTTTGCTCCTCCTGGGGCAAATCACTTCTGAGTATTTGTGTCCGTACATCACCTTTATGCCCTATGCAGGGAGCATACATGTGACATACAGCACCTATAAAATATAAACGCTTTGGTGTACTGGTCTGATGTTGGGCTCGCCTTGTCAGGAGATCCCTTCAGTGATGAGTATTGCAACAGTGAAGAGAAGGACATCTACTTTTATGGTAAGATTTTACACAATTTTACTTTACTATCTTGGAAAACTCTCTTTACAGGTCACCACTACTTCTGCTAGAGGAATTTCAGAGCTCAAGGCATTATCCTGTACCTTTCCTTATATTATCTTTCTCAAAGACAAGGTTTTCTTGTAGATGAATCCATCAATCTTGCCTAATGTGGCCTCTGAGTCTAATGTGAATCAAGTAATTCAGATACTGTACCAGTTTTCCTTCCAAATATCAGTAACAGAAGAGAGTATATGCTTAATCTTTTTGATGTTCATTGCCGATTGTGATTTCGTTTTGATTAAATCAAACAATGGAGGAGGTCAGACCAGCTTTTTGTGTCCTTTTCTAAGCCGAAATTGGGTAAATACATTTCTAAAGTCACTTTGTCCAGATGGTTTTCTGACTGTTTTTTTGAAAGGTGTGCCACTGTCCAACAAGCCAAAAACCCATTCCACCTGGGCACTTGCAACCTGTACTGCTTTTTTTGGTCACACTACCCTGGATGATATATTTGCTGCGGCCAGTTGTTCTTCATCTTTTCTGTTAATAGCCCATCAGTCTTGAGATCCAGGGCATCCTTTGGTTCTATTATTTTGAGGAACATTCTCTCCTAATTCCATCCATTTGTTTGTGTGGGGGCTCAGTCCCACAAGTTGAGGCAGACTGAAAGGACAACATCGGATATGAAAGTTATGTATTTGCCACAAGACTAGATCCATGTTGTCTTCTTTTTTCATTTGTCTCAACCATTCCCCTCCTCTCCTCCCCTTTCAAATTCATCAATCCATAGTCTCTTTTTCCCATTTTTACACATGGGGTTGAGATGTCACTTTAACACGGACAATCATCCAGAGCCAAGGTTCACACCACTGAGTGGCCAGCCCACACACTTGCATGCACACTCACACCTATGGCCAATTTAATGTGTCCAGTCTACCTATTGCATGTCTTTGCAATATGGGAGGGAAGCAGAGCACCCAGAGAAAACCCACATAAACACAGGGAGGTCATGCAGACTCCATGGAAGGCACCCCAATCGATAATCGATCCAGGGAACCTTTTGCTGTGAGCAGACAGCCCTATAAGCAATGAATGAACCCCCCTTCCAAATTGTCATGGGTAAAATGTGTGAGACTTGGAGGATCTTGCAGACTGGCGGAAGTTCTGATTTTAGGACCTTACGTTTTAATTTCCAGTCACTGTTGGGGTGGGGATTTCTATGTATAGGTCAGGTGGAGTGGAGCAAACTTGATCTGAGGAGACTTAGGGACATGCAGTGCATTATGGGAGAGAAGATGGAGTTTTATAGCTGAAGATTCTGATCTACCAGTCTTGGAAACAGTAAACCCAGGTTTGAGATGGAAGGAAGAAGACAAAACGGATCTATCGTTATGGTAAGCATGTAAGTTTTGTTTCCATGTTAGCACAGTAACTTTGTTACCTTTATTATTATTTAGAAAAAAAAAATCAAGTTTAGTTTGACAAATTTTATGTCCAAAACACTATTAGATACCCTGAAACAGTAATAGAAAAAACAAAACATCAAAACTGTATTTAGTAGTCTGGTTTTGTGATATGATAAAGAATATTTAAAATGTTGTGTGGTAAATTATTCTTTTTACCAACACTATTTACTTGTTAGCATTCATCAGTCTATCAAACAGAGCAAACTTCTTAGTGTCTGTGCCTGTGTCTTCTACTACCTCTCATGCCCTCTCCTAAAAAGTTGGAAATGGGTTGTTTACTATTCTTTGTTTTAGTCAGTAGTGATCCACCAAGAAAAAATGAAAGTTCCGTGTAGACAGACAAAATAGTTACTTTAATCACAAAAATAAAAACAATTTCAACTGAATGAGCACTTTCGTCTGCCCAAAGCAGACTTCATCAGAATACTGAATCAAAGGTGCCTCTGATTTTTATACAGTTTTTGTTAAAAGGTTTAATTGATAAATGAATAATTAGCTGAACAATTAAACAATTATACAATTTCATGTGAATTTAAAGAAAGACACTTTAAATGGGTGGGTTGTATGCCTAGTGAAGTTGCTTGGTTTACAATAACATTTTAAAATACCATTTAAAATGCATCTTAAAGTGCATATGTGCCTATAACAATTTTATTGTATTTATAAATCAGTAATATATTTGGTTTAAAATAATTACTGTAATTAAAATAATTTATATATAAACCTGAGGTGAATGTGAACTATTAAGAACTATACACATAGAAAAAATAAATAAATAATCCATAATAAAAATATATAGTAAAAATACGAACTGCTGTTTGAGTACAAAATATGTAACTTTTTGTATCTAAAAATATAATTAGTTGAAAAACATACTATACAATTATGTTGTTAAAAATGTTGAAAAATTCTCATATACATTTTCATACATAAAAATTCCATATAAATGTGTGGTGGTGTTATATATTTTGTGAATTAATTTATGGGAGTTGGTGAAACTTGTTTGTATATATACATAAATACAAAACAACTAGCACGGTAACAATTCATTTCAATATTTGATGTGTTTAGTAACAGCAAACAAGTAGTCTACACCTGGGTACATAGTTATATCCATATGGTATGAATATTTTCAGATTTTTATAGAAGTCTTTTTATAATGTTAAAATCATAAAACCTTAATATATCAAGCTATGGGAACCAAAATATTTAAACTCTAGCTGCTTTGTCTGTTAAAATTGCTTTAATATTGATATATTCATTGAGTCCCGGTGGGATATTCGATTTTAATCTCAATTGCCATTTAATTTCCTTCTGCAGTAAAATATTTTTACTGTCACCTCCCCTGGGGTCTGTTTTGATGAGTTCCAAGATTCCAAACTTAAAATCTATGAAGCCAACACAATCAGTGGAATGTTTGTAAAGAGCGCTAGTCTCTTTTCTCTTTTTAATATCATTCACGTGTTCATAGATTCTCTCTCTAAAAGTCCTCTCGGTCTTACCCACGTAGAATGAGGGACATTTAGTACAAATGGCTAGATATACTAGCATCCTACTACGACAGTTACCTTTGCAAAAGAAAATTTTACTATTTAAGCCATTTTCAAGTTTTATTTCCTCGGTTTGATTAATGTATGGGCATTGTCTACACCTGCCACATTTGGTGCAACCTTTCTTTTTGTCAAATTTTGTATTCCCAATTTCAAATAATCTTTTGAAATTTGTAGCAGTCCTGAAAATAAATAAGAGTTTGTTTACAACTGTCTCATAAATCTCTTTATTGGTCTTAAAAATAGACCAGTTGTTTTCAAGAATATTAGTGAAACAGTCTGAAAATCCATTGTATTCTACCATACAAGCACCCATATAATCCTTAACATTATTTAACTTACTCTCTTTCGGTGTAAACCTCTTACCCAACAATGGTATAAATTTGGTACCCCATCCTTGGTATACTTCTTCCAAAATTTCACCAGCAAGTTGCCTCGGATATCCCCTTTCCAAAAATTTTTGCATTAAAAAAGAAAATTCATGGTGTAAATCTTGATGTTCTGAGGTCATCCTCGCTATTCTAACTGCCTGTCCCTTAATAATACTTCTCTTTTGATGAAAGGGATGTTGGCTGTTGAATTGAAGATGGCTGTTACACCATGTATTTTTTCGAAAAATATTGGATTTGAAGCCTGTGACCTTTTTGCTTAGGGTAATGTCCAAATAACTTATACTGTTGTGGTGTGTTTCATGGGTGAAAGACAAAAAAGGTGTGGTTTGATTTATATATGCCATAAATTCACTCAAATCATCTGCATTATCATCCTCCCATAATAAAAAAATATCATCCAAAAATCTGAGATATATTTTTATATTTTTCATGTACTGGCTGGAAAAGATGTATTCCTCTTCCCATTCAAGAAGAACCAAATTAGCATATATGGGGGCGCAAGCCGCCCCCATAGCCACCCCAGTAATCTGTTTGTAATATTCCCCTTGGAATGTAATGAAATTATTGTCAAGAACTATTTCAGTCAATTCTAATATTAATTTCTTATTGTCCAAAGGGGACTTACAATATTTATGTACACAGTTCTCAAAGTATTCAAAACCCGTAGTTCTGGGTATGCAGGTAAAAAGATCCTTGACATCTATGGTGACAAATTTAACTGTGTCTGACCATAGATTGTCCGTAATTTTGCCCAGAAAATCCCACGAATCTTGCACCAGATGTGTTTGGGTCCTAACAATTTCTTTCAATTGATGATCAATAAAAACTGCTAAAGGGTGGGTTTTAGACTTTTTAGCTGAAACTATGGGGCAAAAGGGAGGTTTCAATATATTTTTGTGTATCTTTGGTATTCCAAAGAATTGAGGTATGTAAGGGTATGTTTGTTTCAAAAAATTGTATGTCTCTTTCCCAATTCTGTTTTCTATAAAATATTCCTCCAGCAAACTATCTATTCTTCTATAGGCTATTTGAACCTCATTGTGAGACACTGTGGTGTAGGTTTTTTCATCCATCAATAAATCAGTTAAAACGTTGGTATAAGCTTCCTGATAATAAATCACAACCCCACCACCTTTGTCAGGTTGCATGAACCTCAGATTAGTCTCTTTCCTTAAATTTTCTAGTAGTGTTAACTCTTCTTCTTTCAAATTATTAACTTTATACAACCCTTTTGTGTTTGCAACTAATTTTCAAATTTAATTTCCGAAGAAATAGTTTTAACTCTAGTAATATATTTGCCAAATCCTCGACTCTGCATGTGGTCACAGACCCTCTCAATTCAAGTAGACACCGAGAATAATTTGGTGATGATACTCATAGCAATAGAAAGAACATCCTCCTGTCTTCAGAGAACTCCCTTGCATCCACCAGACCAGACACATATGTTTTCTTTAGTACTTCTTCACAAGTTGCAAGCAGAGGTCATAGAACAAATTTATGCCACAATCTTTTTGGTACCCAAAAAAGGAGCTATCGTGGAGACCAATGTTAGATTTGTTGTACCTAAATATCTTTCTAAAGTCCCCATATTCAAAATGCTCACTCTGCAGATGGCCCTATCCCTTCTTCCAGACTATTTTTTCATGGTGGCTTTACATCTGAAGGATGTTTAGCATCACAACCCAATTGCTCTAACCTTTAGGTTGAACCTACAAAAGAACTGCATCACACCTTCAGAATGAATTGTCTTCCTGAGGTGTGTGATGGACACATGAAAAAGTTTGGCCTTTCTACCACAAGACAAAGTTCTGACTGTTCAGAACATTTTCAGGCATTTCTGTCTTCAGGAAGCTGCCTCTCCAAGAGTTCTCAAAATTCTAAGCCTCATGGCATCAGTGATGCTCATGACACCACTGGCCAGACTCTGCATGAGAAACATTCAGTGGTACTTAAATTGCTGGACTCTGCACCTCCTTCCCCTGGAGTTCCAGGTACCAGTGCTGGATTGTGTGAAATGAGAGTTACAGTGGTGGTGGGATCAGATGCCTTTCAATCTAGACATGTAATTCTCCCTCCAGACCCCATTTCAGTCAGTCCAGATGTACTCATCAGAATATGCGTGGGGAACAGTGTCCAGGGGAGAACTATTGGAAAGTGAATGTGGCCCTTTGGATGCTAAAAAGCACATAAATGTCAAAGAAGTGTTAGCAGTGATTCAGACCTTAAAAAACTGTTCACCACTTATGGTCTCCAGGTTCCCTTTTATTAGTCACAGACAGCACCAAAGTCATGTGTCAGCTGAGCAAACAAGTTGGTACAAGGTCCCCCTCTCTCTCTGCCTTTCTCTTGATAACAGATCACCTCAGAGTCTTGGGTGCTGTCTGTCATTTGTCTGGGGTATATTGTGATATGGACCCCCCCCATTTAGGCATGCCACACCCTCCTCCAGACCAACTCTCTCTCTTTTCCTGCAGATTTTTGCAGTCCCTTTTGGACCAGCGCACTATTCATCCTGGTCCATTCACCCAAGTAGGAAGGGGTTTTTACTCTAGAATGTTTTTGGTTCCTCAGAAGGAGCGGACTTGGTGACCAATTCTGGACCTCTTTCTCCACAACACGTTTCTCAAGATCCCATCTTAGAGACTTTGTTTTCTCTTCTCCACCAGGTCTTCTTGGTCAAAACCTCAAAGATCCCTATCTTCACAACCCTATTCACCCTGGATCTATATTAGAACACCGAACTTTCAAAATTTCGAGTGTTCTAATATCAAACCCTATTAATTGAAAATTGAAAACATTAAACATACAGAACAGCGAATTTTTTCCTAGGGAAAAAATTTGCCCTTCCAAAACACATACACACAACACAAGCACACCAAACAAACAGCAATCCACACTCTTACACCTAACCCTACACTAAACTATACATACACCACTAACTATCCACTTACCTTAACCCAAACCCTAACCCTAAGGTCTGTCACTATCGCACAGTCACCTCACCCACGCCCTAACCCTAACTCACCTACCCCACCCTAACCCTCACTTCCACATAATCGCACACTTACCTGACCCACGCCCTAACCCTCATGCACCTAACCTGCCCTAACCCTCACATCCACACAATTGCACACTTACCTGAACCTGACCCGTAACTTTCCACCACGGCGCTGTAAATACTGAAGCATCAGAAACAGACAACCAAATTCTTTCCCTAGGAAAAAATTTGTTTTTCTGTTTCTTTGATATTTTCAGTGTTCGCTGAAAATGGGTCGATATTAAAACACTCGAAATTTTGAAAGTTTGGTGTTCTAATACAGACCCTTCACCCTCTCTTCAGGAGTTTTTTTTTTTTTTTTTTACATTTCTCTGTTTCTTCCTCTCTGTTTCTGTTCTCAGCTTTGCCCTTTGGCCTTTCTACTGCCCCATAGGTATTTGCCAAATGTCTCGCTCATGTTTTTGCCTTTTGCAGGCTTTGAGGGATACAGGTATTCCATTATTTGAACCTGCTTATTCAGGCTTCCTCTCCCAGCAGTTTTCTGTAAGATCTTCACTTTACCACTTGTCTTTTCCAAAGTCTGGGGTTTATCATCACTCTCAAGAAGTCAGTGCTTACACCCTTCCAAGATCATATTTTTCTTGTTTGGAGGATTCAGACCATTCCCACGTTGGCCTGTCTTCCTGCTCCCAAGATTCTGTCTCTGACAACCTTACTCCAAAAAAGAGATGAGGGTTCTGCTTCTGGCTCTACACACCTTTTATTCCCCTTTTCTCCCCAGCCCCCTAAAAGTGTGTACAGTACCACCCTGATATGGTATATCAACAAGCTAGGGGGGTACGAGTCTTTGCAGACTGGCCATTCAAGCCTGAGATCTGGCTCACAGTTATCGGGTGACTCTTCAGACAATTTACATTCCTTGAGAGCACCATCTAGTGGCAGACTCTCTTAGGAGGTCCAGAACACAGGCTCCCTAATGGATGCTTCACAGAGATCTGTTTCTGGACATAGTCCATCAGTGGGATATTCCTCAGATAGATCTTTTTGCTTCCCTCCGAAAAGACAACTTCCTCTATTCTGTTCGAGAGTACCAAGTCCTCTGGCTTGGAAAGGGGGCACCCCATCTTTTCTGTGGAAGGGAATGTTTCTGTATGCTTTTCCTCCCCTTGTACAGTTGCCAAGAGGTCTGCACAAGATCAAGCAGGACTCCCAAAATCTTGTTGGTGACTCTTTTGGCCCAGAGAGTACTGGCTCCCCTTCTTTTTCATCTGGCCAGGGACAATCACCACAAGTTACATTACTGGGTAGATCTTTTCACACAAGACGAGGGATCTCTTATCCATCCTTGTCTTTTTACTCTTCAAATGATGCTGTGAATGATAGAGGTTTTGATCTCTTTTAGGCACCTCTTTTCTGAGGATGTGCTTTGCGTTCTGCAGGAGAACAGGAAACCCAGTGCTAGAAAATCACATAGGTCTAAATCAAAAAGATTTTCTGTTTTATGCTTCTCTCACCATCAGGTTCCCTTCTCAGTAGGGCTTTCTCTGGTTCTCTTGTATTTGTGTGAATTGCTCCATGCTGGCTTTGCATATTCTTCAGTTAAAGCTTACCTGTCAGCATTTTCTGTGCGTCTGCCTTTGAACCTTCCTTTGGTATCTTGGTTTGAGGTCCAACAATTTCTTAAAGGTGTCCTTCATTTCAGGCTCCAGAGAAAGCCTATTCCTCCTCATTGGGAACTCAATTTTGTTCAGTTCAGTCTATTCAACTTCCTTCCCTTTTTGCCTTCTGTGCAGTCTGCCAGTGAACAGGTTCTCCACACCATGGATCTGCATAGACAGCTCAAATATTATTTGGATAAAACAAAGGTTATTCCCAAATCTGAGTTACTTTTTTATTTATTTTCAGCCCAGGACTTTGGGTTTAGCTGTTTCCAAGTAAACCTTCTCCTGCTGGATCTCTAAGGCCATTTCCTTTTGTTAATCCTTTCATTTTCAAATGTCTGTTTTAATCTCTAAAGGCACATTCTGCTAGGCAGTTGCCTGGTCGGTGCAGTTCTCAAGGGTTTGGACACCAGTTCCATCCTTGAACCCGGTACTTGGTCCTCTGCTCATACTTTTACTAAGCATTACAAATTTGATGTTAGGTTCACAGAGTCATACTAGACTAACTGCCCATGTGGGCCATTTTAAATCTAGCCAATTACCCCAAACGAGAATCAAACCTTGCACCTTGTGTCTGTAAGGTAAGCACCTTAACCATTACACCAACCTCCCACCATGTTATTTTTGAGGCCAGGGCAGGTTTTGCCAAGGCTATTTTGCATGGGTTTGTGGGGGTTCTTGTGTGCCTTTCTCCTCCCAATCTTTTTTTTAGCTCTTGTACGCTCCCTTCAGTGAAGAATACTGCAACCATGATATGGAAGTTTCAGTATTCAATCTCTTCCTCCTTAACCCCCTCTGTTGTGGCTCTTGCCCTCTTTTTGTTGCTCTGTTTTCTGAGGGGCTCTTGTTTCACTTCGCTTCAGAATTTTTTTCTTCATGGTGTACATGTTCTACATTATACTTGAGGGATATTTTGCTCCTCCTGGGGCAAATCACTTCTGAGTATTTGTGTCCGTACATCACCTTTATGCCCTATGCAGGGAGCATACATGTGACATACAGCACCTATAAAATATAAACGCTTTGGTGTACTGGTCTGATGTTGGGCTCTCCTTGTCAGGAGATCCCTTCAGTGATGAGTATTGCAACAGTGAAGAGAAGGACATCTACTTTTATGGTAAGATTTTACACAATTTTACTTTACTATCTTGGAAAACTCTCTTTACAGGTCACCACTACTTCTGCTAGAGGAATTTCAGAGCTCAAGGCATTATCCTGTACCTTTCCTTACATTATCTTTCTCAAAGACAAGGTTTTCTTGTAGATGAATCCATCAATCTTGCCTAATGTGGCCTCTGAGTCTAATGTGAATCAAGTAATTCAGATACTGTACCAGTTTTCCTTCCAAATATCAGTAACAGAAGAGAGTATATGCTTAATCTTTTTGATGTTCATTGCCGATTGTGATTTCGTTTTGATTAAATCAAACGATGGAGGAGGTCAGACCAGCTTTTTGTGTCCTTTTCTAAGCCGAAATTGGGTAAATACATTTCTAAAGTCACTTTGTCCAGATGGCTTTCTGACTGTTTTTTTGAAAGGTGTGCCAGTGTCCAACAAGCCAAAAACCCATTCCACCTGGGCACTTGCAACCTGTACTGCTTTTTTTGGTCACACTACCCTGGATGATATATTTGCTGCGGCCAGTTGTTCTTCATCTTTTATGTTAATAGCCCATCAGTCTTGAGATCCAGGGCATCCTTTGGTTCTATTATTTTGAGGAACATTCTCTCCTAATTCCATCCATTTGTTTGTGTGGGGGCTCAGTCCCACAAGTTGAGGCAGACTGAAAGGACAACATCGGATATGAAAGTTATGTATTTGCCACAAGACTAGATCCATGTTGTCTTCTTTTTTCATTTGTCTCAACCATTCCCCTCCTCTCCTCCCCTTTCAAATTCATCAATCCATAGTCTCTTTTTCCCATTTTTATACATGGGGTTGAGATGTCACTTTAACACGGACAATCATCCAGAGCCAAGGTTCACACCACTGAGTGGCCAGCCCTGCTGCGGCTGGTCTTCTGTACCACACACTTGCATGCACACTCACACCTATGGACAATTTAATGTGTCCAGTCTACCTATTGCATGTCTTTGCAATATGGGAGGGAAGCAGAGCACCCAGAGAAAACCCACATAAACACAGGGAGGTCATGCAGACTCCATGGAAGGCAGCCCAATCGATAATCGATCCAGGGAACCTTTTGCTGTGAGCAGACAGCCCTATAAGCAATGAATGAACCCCCCTTCCAAATTGTCATGGGTAAAATGTGTGAGACTTGGAGGATCTTGCAGACTGGCGGAAGTTCTGATTTTAGGACCTTACGTTTTAATTTCCAGTCACTGTTGGGGTGGGGATTTCTATGTATAGGTCAGGTGGAGTGGAGCAAACTTGATCTGAGGAGACTTAGGCACATGCAGTGCATTATGGGGGAGAAGATGGAGTTTTATAGCTGAAGATTCTGATCTACCAGTCTTGGAAACAGTAAACCCAGGTTTGAGGTGGAAGGAAGAAGACAAAACGGATCTATCGTTATGGTAAGCATGTAAGTTTTGTTTCCATGTTAGCACAGTAACTTTGTTACCTTTATTATTATTTAGAAAAAAAAAATCAAGTTTAGTTTGACAAATTTTATGTCCAAAACACTATTAGATACCCTGAAACAGTAATAGAAAAAACAAAACATCAAAACTTTATTTAGTAGTCTGGTTTTGTGATATGATAAAGAATATTTAAAATGTTGTGTGGTAAATTATTCTTTTTACCAACACAATTTACTTGTTAGCATTCATCAGTCTATCAAACAGAGCAAACTTCTTAGTGTCTGTGCCTGTGTCTTCTACTACCTCTCATGCCCTCTCCTAAAAAGTTGGAAATGGGTTGTTTACTATTCTTTGTTTTAGTCAGTAGTGAAACATTGTTCATCAACATTCATGTCCATGACTGATGAAACTTTACCAGTCATTACATTTCCTGTTCGTGGAAATCCCTGCCAAACTGCTTTTGGTAGCTGTAAATATAACCATCCATTTAGGACACCTTCAGGTAAATGCCCTGTTGGACCTATGTTCATTTACATGTTTTTTTTTTTTTGTTCATTTGTTGCTGTAAATGGGCGTGCCTTCGTTGAAGGTTGAGTGTTCAGCTGGCGCCTTGGCACCATAAAAATCTACTGCCAATCATTAGCGGACTGGAGTTACGCTGTGGCGACCCCCTAACTGGGAAATGCCGAAATAAGAACATTTTTTTTAGTTAATTTTCCAAACTTGTCATAGACTTAAATAATTTTTCAGTAAGGAAAATAAGGTCTGAGCCATTTTTTAAATTTGAAACCTTTGCAAACAGATCATACTGTTCTGCTCGATCACCCTGTTTTTGGCATACACGTCTGACATAAATGGACACATCTTGACTAGAGCACCATCATTTATTAAAAAGAAAATTAAATCAAGATTCTCGGCAGTTGGTTTAGTGACTATGTTAACCTCTGGGAAAATGTCAGCTGCTGAACATGCTTTGAAATGTTTTAGTTGCCAAACTAAAGCTCTCAGCTTTTTGGAGGTAGTAAGGAATTGTTTAAAAGCAATATTTTTATTAGAAAGGGACAGTAGTGATCCATTTTAAAAACATTAATCCAACAGTGGTATCACATGATTCCAAAGCACCAATAAGATCTAGTAAGGACATGCCAAATACCAATGAATTCAGTGAAGGTGCACGTACACTGTCTGGTTCCTGTACATGAATTCTAGTCTAACATACAGCACAAAATTTAGCATCAGCGACTTTCCAGTAATACAAAATGAGTTTGTACATGTGAGGAAGCTTCATCCTTTTAGCTGGTCTTATCTTTTTGGAAAAAATTAATAAAGATTACTTTTTAATCACTATTGGGAAGATCACTGGTGTTGAATTTTGCATTGTTTGGATTGTAGTTGATGCATAGGGACCAGACAGGGTGTATATACCCTCATGACTTTAAAGAAACAGACCAAAAGCTTTAGATGCTTGTAGAGCAAGTGAAATTGCTAATAGTCATTTAAAAGAATTGATTGAGAAAATTAGTGTGAGCAAGATGAAACATGTAAGCTAAATAAAATGGCAAAATTGTGAAATAAAGTGAGAATACTGTTGCAGCTTTAAGGGGAGACGTGTGAAAATGCACTGTAACAATGATGGGAGACAAGAAATGAGTCATAAGGTCCATTGAAAATAGCATCCATTTGAAGTTTAAAGACCGGTTCAGAAGGTTTGGCTTTAAGCATACAAGGAAATGCTGTCTTAAAATGCTGTACAGCATGTGCTAAAATAACTGCATTTCAAGTAGGTGTGAAAGTAAAAATGGTGGTCAAAACGAATTTTCTTGTTGAACTGAAACTTGAAAATGATTGCTTTTGGTGGTGGTAAAGTGAAGTCTAACATTTGCATCAGAGTAGCTATTAAGACAGGGTGTCAGATTGTTTGCAATATTTGGTGAGAATTAGTAAGGGAAGTGTAGAGTTTAAACTAGATGTAGGGATAGCAATATTTTGATTGACTGTACTTGTGAAGTGTCAGCTTTAAGATACACTGAGAAGAGAGCTATGTGCACTTAGGCAATACATTCAGGTCACTAAGTAAAGCCACTGGATGCTAAATACACTGATACGAATATAAACATAAGAACGAGATCATTTTTCAAATTTTAGCACTTAAAGAAGTTATTCCTTTGAATCTTTTGGGTCCCTTGGCACTTGAGAAGCCAGAAATGGTTATATAAATTCACAGTGTTAAAGCAAAGAATTCTTGTGTACAGCAGAAGTCACCAAGACCTAATGAATACTACACACTGAGCAGAGTGGAGGAGGGGCATTGACTACAACTCTGATCTGTGATAAGTATCCTGTTTATTTGGCTTATTTATACTGGTTATTGCTTCTAGCAATTTATATATAGCACTTTTTATTGCCTGCTGCATACTTTTTACTGTATTTTATTGCTGTTAACTAATCTGTACGGGTAACCGATTTGTTTGCAGTTAAAAGCATTCTGTAGAGTCTCATTGCTCCTTTATCTGTTTAAAACCTTCCATTTTGTGGCTCACTGCTGTCATAAAGATTTCTGTAGTGCTTACTGCCTAAACAAGTATTGGCTAATAGTTTTAGTATTGTTCCCCATCCTCCCTCCCTGTTGGTGTCTTGTTGTTTTGTTGTTATACTTGGTGGCTTTGCAGTTGCCAGCCCCCACTGCAAATTTGATCTGGGACACTCCTTCCAGTGTAGTGTCATTAGCTCATTCTACCTAATAGAGAGAGAACATCTGATAAGGCCTTCTGTTCCTGCTTTCTCCCTTTCTTTAAAAAAATGCCTGAATCTCCTTGTGTTCTGACTGTGCTTCTCAAACATTTTGGAAATATAGAGTATATTTTAGTGCATTTATTAAAACTGTATTTGCCTTAATATTGTTACAGCTCAAGTGCTCTAGGTTGCACTGCATCTGAATTGTTTGTGTTTTAGCTGCTTTTCTGTATATATAGACTTCTCTGTATTTGTAGACTAGCTACTTATTCTACTGTATTACTGCCTTTTAAATCGTTTTTCAGTTGTGCACTTGCCTTGCTTCATTTAAAAAGTTTTAAATTGCTAATTTTATAGAGTTTTAATTGCATTTACTATTTAGGACTACACACTCAAGTGCGTTAGCCTTTTCTGTGTTTATTTACTGTATTATTGCATTGTTTAGCCTGTTTTAACCAAAAGAAAATACTATCTTGTTTGCTCGTTTCCCACCTTTCCTAGCCAGTAAAGTCCAGATCCCAGGCTTTGCTTGTCTTCTTCTTCTTTCGGCTTTACCCGGTTAGGGGTCACCCCAGCAGATCACCTGACCGCTCATGATTGGCAGTGGAGTTTTACAGTGTCGAGTTGCCAGCCCGGCGCCCAACCTTCCACAGAAGGCACACACGCACTCACTCATGCCTAGGGCCAATTTAGAGTATCCAGTCCACCTACAGCATGTCTTTGGGATGTGGAAGGAAACCGGAGCACGTGGAGGAAACCCATGCGACCACAGGGAGGACGTGCAGACTCTGCACAGAAGGCACCCCAGCCGAGAATCGAACTGGAGAACCTCTTGCTGTGAGGCGGCAACGCTAACCTCTGCACCACCGTGGCTGCCCATCCCAGGCTTTGCTTGTCTCAGGACTTTATTTTCTGTGTTCGGAGATATCCAGACCTTGTTGTGGTAGAGGGAAGTCCTACTGCTTACCAGTGGGAGTGGTGAGCATTGTACTGCCTATCTAACAATAGAGGAGTGGTTTCCAGCTCTGAAATTGTAATTTTATTAGCCTTTTTGGTGTGATTTCTATCCCTTTCAACTTTCTGGCTTAAAAATGTGTGTGTTTGCACTTTTTTCGCATCATGCAGCACCGCAGGGCTATGGTTAAACTATTCCAGGTGCCAGAAAGTCTGCTTTTCAAATTTTCCCTTAGAACTAGTAGGTTTCTCAGTAGTAGCACTAAAATCTGAACCCCTGTGACTAGAACTTGCTCTAGAACCTGCTGGAAAGCACCAGGAAGCCTGAAACTGATACAAGCACTCAACTCTCCTTGTCAATAAGGAGAAATTAATTGTAGGCACTAAATAGCCTATAATTGCAAAGTACCTTGCAAAGGTAAGGGAAAACAGCTCTTGTACTTTACAAAAAAAGCACCTAAACAGGCATGTCCAAGGGTCAGCATCCTGTGATTTCTCCTGTCCACCTGGTGAATCTGGGCATACTGGGGCAATGCAGCAACTGCCTCGTACACAGACAACCCTCTCCTCCTACCACCCAACACTACAACCTGCGAGAGATGCACTTACATAGCCAAACTGGAAGCAAAGCTCTCTCCTGCCAAGATTGTGCTAGACAGTCAAGAGGAGAAGGTTAACACCTGCACTACACCTCAAGCAACACATAGCCCTTCAAATCCCACACCATCAACACTAAACCCACATATGCGGAGGCCCTTAACATTAACCTGCCCAAGCAACAAGGACTTCAGAAGCTGAAACGCAAACACCAGTCACAGCCAAAGTGACACACAGCTCACAACACCAGTGTGCCACCCAACAACAGCCCCTAAGGCAAGACAATGTACCCAACACTTTAGTCATAGGTGACTCTATAGTCAGGCACACTGATATCCCACTCACCAGGCTAAACAAGGAGAAAATTACAGTCAGCTGCCTGTCGGGTGCCAGGATCCGCCACATAGCGCATGCACTCAAGTCACTCCACAATAAGTACAAATATGACTCTGTCATTGTCCATGTTGGAGTGAATGACTTGAGACGTACCTCCCTGGACTACATGAAAAGAAACATGGAAAAGCACTCAGATCATGTGGCCCAGGCAGGTATGACCCTAGCCCTCAGTAGCATCCTGCCTTCGCCCAGAATGATACCACAATATATGGACAAAATGATTGACTTCAACAATTGGCTAAGCTTCTGGTGGCATTCAAAGGGGATCCAGTATCTGTCTGCCTGGGATGACATGATCGACAAACCATGATGCTTTGCCAGAAGTGGTCTGCACCTGTCACCCCTGGGATTCAGGTTACTGGCTAAAGCTCCTGCCACCCCATACTGCCTTTATTAGGCAAGGTTCAAAGGACCTTACCACCATAACAGATGCAAGCATGCAAAATCTGAAGGTAATGCTACAAGTCTAAACCTCAAAATTCTCTCTCTCTCGAGGCACTCCTAAAAATGGAAAATATCGATATCTGTGCAGTAACTGAGACGTGGTTCAAGGCTCCAGAGAGCACCCCTGCAATACCAGGCTACAGCTCTTACCAAACTTTTCGGCCACCAAACCAAGACCCAAGCACTAAACATGGAGGAGTGTCCATATTCACCAAGGATATTCACACCTCCAGGCTAATTGCCCAACACAATGCATCTGAAATTCTCCAGGTGCAACTAACACTAGGTAAGACTGCAATCCAAATTGTAGCTTGCTACGGATCCCCCACCATGCCCCAAGATTCTCACTACACAATTCTAAACATACTGGAAAATATTAAGATGCAACCAAACACCCTAATACTGGGTGATTTCACCTACCCTGCCATTAACTGGGAAAACTACTCGTGTACCAACACCTTTTCCCAATGGTTCTTGGAATTCATAAATTCCAATGCCCTGGATCAACTAATCCATTGTCCCACCAGGGGCTCCAATATCCTAGACCTGGTCATTACCAACATGGGAGTAAGATGCTCCACACCAGTGGTCACCCCCTCATTGGTCCGGTCTGACCATAAGCAAATCACCCTTGACATCCACATCCCACCCCCACCCCCCAGTAAGGAAACCTCCGTAAAAAACTTCTCCAAAGCCAACTTCATGCTACTCAAGTCAGAATTACAAACTTCATGGCACCCATGCAGACAGGATCTGAAACTTCAACTGCTGAATCCTACACTAAGGCACTCTACGAGCACATCCACTCGTGCATGAATCGGGCCATCCCATATAGAACCAAGATGCTCTCCTCCAAAAAAAGGAAGCCAATCTGGTGGTCCCCTGCCATAAACAAACTATACAACAGAAGGAAGAAACTGTTGCAGAAAAGAGGAAAATCCCAGGATGCAAAAAACTCCCTTACCAGCCTCACTAAGAAGCTGAGATAACTCATAAAATCCTCAAAAGCTAGTTACAAAAATAAAATTGCCAAATTACCAAAGATTCCAAAGACAACCACAAGGCATTCTATAGTTATGTCAAGAATCTAAATGGTAATGCTCAGATCTGTTCTGAGCTACAACAG
Source organism: Protopterus annectens (assembly GCF_019279795.1). Taxonomy (NCBI): domain Eukaryota; kingdom Metazoa; phylum Chordata; order Ceratodontiformes; family Protopteridae; genus Protopterus; species Protopterus annectens. Next base: position 1,790,207,801 of record NC_056739.1, on the reverse strand, counting down.
AATGGCATTAAATATACTGATCCCAAGGATATTGCCAATATCCTGGCAGATCGATTTAGTGCCAACTTCACCCCCCTTTCAACCCCTAAAGGGCCCATCTCAATACCAAAAGATTGCCAATTCCAGTAATCACGGCCACACAGGTAGACACCGCACTCTCCAAAGCTAAGAATACAACATCCGTGGGACCAGATGACATCCCAAGCAGTGTACTACATGAACTACAAAATGAACTGGCACCTCACCTAAGTGTTATGTTTAATCATAGCCTCACCTCAGGCTTCGTGCCCACTGAGTAGCGCACAGCCACAATTATCCCACTCCACAAGGGGGGATCCACCTTGGATCCCGGGAACTGCGGTCCCATCAGTCTGATGAACCTGTTCTGCAAGGGCATGGAACACATTATCATGGAACTTATAAACATAGGCAAACTTCAAACATTGGACCCCACCCAGTTTGGATTCGTGCAGGGCCGATCTTGTCTCTTGAACCTGATTGACTTCTTTGAATCAGTCCCCAGAGCTGTGAACGAGGGTAAGGCAGTCTATATAGCCTATCTGGACCTCACCAAGGTCTTCGACACCATCCCCCCACTTTGGAATCATAGATAAACTTACTAAGCTGGGCATAAATCCCTACATCACTCTGGGTTGCCAACTGGCTTACTGACAGAACCCAGACTGTAAAAGTAGCTGACTCCAAATCCAGCTCCAGACAAGTGACAAGTGGAGTACCTCAGGGTTCAGTCCTGGGACTGCTCTTGTTTGGCATCTACTTCTCTGAAGTACAGGCCATCACTAAGGGACTCTGGCTAACAAAGTTTGCAGATGACTGCAAACTGGGAGCCATTATTGAATCCCCAAATTATGTAGATATTCTACAAAAGGGGCTTACAGAAATAGATACTTGGTGCCAGAGCTATGGGCTCAAGCTTAATGCCAAGAAATGTATAGTTATCCCTTTTGGGAAAAAAACATGTACCCATGAATTACCACATAGGTGGCAGTACACTAAACACCGAAAGTGTGATGAGAGACTTGGGGACACAGGTGGACAGTGGTCTCACCTTCGATAACCACATTGCCACAACAGTCAGGAAATCCTTCTATGTGGCACACCTCATCACTAAGGGCCTTTCATCCAGAAAAAAGGAGGTCATTGTCCCACTGTACTGATCCCTCGTTAGACCCATTATAAAATATAATGCCCCATTTGGTATGTACCTCACAAGACATCTGCAACAGCTGGAAAGGCCGCAGAAATACCTCACTAAAAGAATCACAGGCCTAAAGCAGATGCCATATGCTGACCGTCTACAAAAACTCCAGCTGTACTCTGTGGCATATCGTCTACTCAGAGCCGATCTCTGCTTAACATACAAGGCCATGTCAAACCCTGAGCTGTTGGACATGCTCCACTTAAAGAAATCCCTCATAGCCACACGCTCCAGGGATCTAAACCTTATCATCACAATGAACAAAACATGCTGGAGGGATAGGTTCCTGACCCAGAGACTCCCCATAGTCTGGAATAGACTGCCCATACATGTCAACCAGAGCACCTCCTTGGCCCTCTTCAAAAGGAACCTTGATAATTGGATGGGAGATAGGAAATTCACCCCAGGGATCATGTCAGCCGCCCTGCTAGACAGGGGTCCAGGGAAGTAAATATTGTGGGAAGAAATATCCAGGGAATTGTTATGGCTAGGCTTGTATAGGCACTAGGGCCGATAGCCTAGTACCAACCTATGTAGCAGTGACTTCTATCTCTTTAATTTCTTCAAGTTGTTTGGGTTTCTAATACCATGACAGGAATAGACCCCATTCCTAAGTCAAAGTATGATTCAAGTTCATGATATTAGTGTTGTTTCAATCATTGATGTTAGCCAGAAGTGATCTTTGCAGCACCCTCAATGTGCCCAGTAATGACTCCTTCTGCAGTTCATATGGAGTTACATGTATTGTTAGTATCTCTAAGTACTATTGTAAATTCTTTTTTATAATACCCATTGCTCCTACTACTATTGGAACTGTTTGGGTATCCTCCTTCCACATTTGCCCTCATTTCCTGTTATTTCATGACTTTGTGTCTCTCTTATAATGCTTTGTGGTTCATGTTTCCAGTGTTTTTCACCTACTTCAGTATTATCATGTTTTCACAATCCCCAGTGCAGCAATCTTTCCACATTATTATGCCTTTCAGTATACAGTCCTCCCATTAGTATATCACAACCAGCAGCAAGATGTGCAACTGTTTCCAGTTTTGTTTTACAAAACCTACAATCTGAAGTTGTTAATCTTCTTCCTATCATCACTGACTGGTTCAGTTCCGAGCCCTCGGAACTGAGTCGGCCTTATACCAAGCTTGCGTGCACCAAAAACTCTCAAGCTGAGCTGCTACCCACAATGCCCTTTGCTCAGTTACCTCAGATTTCGTTTGCCGCACAGCCATATCGCAGCATTTCACCGAGCTCTCCAGCTAAGTGCTTTTTTTTGTAAATATGTAATAGTTTCAAAAAGTTTTTTCTTCCTTCTAACTTGTTCTTGTTGTTCTATTTTGCTACTGCTCTACCCACAGGTATTTCTCTCTTACCATTGTTAGTAATTTCTTGATATCGCTAACGTTCTACCTTTACGGTATCTTGTTACCATTGTTGGTATTTACTTTTTCTCGCCTCCATTTCCACCCTTTCCTCTGTCTGTCCCTTGTGTGCGAGAGTGTGTTTGGAATGTCTGAAAAGAAGGGAACTACAGGATTTAAACACTGCTCTTCTTGCAGTCGTAAGCTGCCGAATAGTGACCTCCATGAGGAATGTGTTTACTGTTTGGGAGTTCCGTATTTGTTGGCAAAACCCCAGTGTGATAATCTGTGCTTATTTCAGTCATTGGACACTGAATGAATGTCGTAACTTATTCTAAAAGGCCTGCTTGCTTCACCTTTCTCTGAGGCCATTTCTGCGACAGAGGTCTCCCTCCCTCCCTCCCTCCTGCTTCAGATAAGAAACGTCCTCGATCGGACCCCTATTCACCGGCTGGTGACAGAGGTAAAGGTCACAAGCACAAGGCCCATAAGTCATCGTCTGAACACAGTTCTGCCTCCTTGATGCCGACTACCACATCAGCTCCGAGCTCGGCTCCAATGAAGTTTACCGAGGTAGCCTCGTCAGCACCCACCTCAGCACCGACAATTACGGCACTGCCTTCATCTTCGAGTCCGACCAGTATTACGTCTTCAATACCAACCAGTATTTCCACATCTTTATCGTCACCGACTTCGCCCATTTCAACCCCGTTATCGGTTCAGCCATCTTCGGAACCATTCCTGTCATCCACGCCTTTAGTGACTTCTGTGTGCCCGTCACAGCTCTGACCATTCCGTTATTACCTGTTGCAAAATTGGAATCATCGGTGCCATTCTGTGACACATTACAGACCCGATACTCATCCAATGTGGACCCGTTTGACGGACAAGCCTGCAGCCCTTTTTGGACTGGCCTGTCTCCTCTTCAGGTGTATCGGTGAGATCCACCAGGAGCCTTTCTGAATTGGATGTGGTGCGACTTTTTGATGAGCTGCTGACTGCTAGGGGAATCTCAAATCTGCCTAGACCCTATACCACTCCTGGCTTTGGGTCTATTTCTCCAGCAACCCCTACTTACTCTCCTCCCTTGGACCCCTCAGTTCCAAGGCTTATCTCTCCAACTTTTACTAGAGGAATTCCTTCCTCAGCGCTGACAACAACTCTGTCTGAGACTCCAAGATCTCTTTGGGTGCTGGTTCCATCGGAACCCACCCTTCCTTAATCTCATGCTTGAGGGGTTGAGCCCCCGGTCCCAGTGTCTGTTCCGACGGTTATCTCGGCTCCGACTTCAGAGCAGAGGGTGACTACCACTCCGAGCTTGATGGAGGCTCCTTCCCCAGGGGCAGTCCATCTGGAGCGGGGTGTGACCCCAGTTCCGATTCTGTCTTCTTCGGTTCCGGGCTCCCATTCCTCTTCGGGCGGGCCCACTTTCTGGGTGATGAGAAGGGCGCTTGCTGCCAGCAATCCTCCACAGTTGTTTTTTTCCCCCAGTTCCCTCTGAGCTGCAGCTGTCAAAGTCCACCCCCCCCAAGGACTCTGAGAGCACAAGGCCCAGGGGACCCCTATTCAGGGCATTTCACTTTGATTCTTCTTTGGATGTTCCCGCCGAAAAACCTCCTTGGAAACGGATGTGTAAGAGGAGACGCACGGACTCCCTGGAGGAGTCACTCACAGAGGATACGGACTATGATGATGGGGAAGGGTCCCCACGGTCCCCCGCTGATGATGTCTCCTTCGGGGACATCATGGAAATCTTGTAACAGAGGGGTGACTGGAAGTCCTCAACCCCTTCCTCAGAGGAATCCGTATTCCTGCAGGTCTTTCACTCTCGGCCCTCTACTTCTTGGGTGACACCCCCCTGCCGATGAGCTGGTTAAACTCATCATGCAATGGCTTGGAAGAACCCAGACTCCATTGAGGCCATCTCCAGGAGATCAGACAAAGTACTCTCCCCTCCAGAGGATCAGCCCCATTGGCCCAGAGGCTTGCCAGTGGACGCTATGGTGGTGGTGGCAGCCACGAAAAAGGACCTTGCAGAAGAGAGTCCTGATGTTCACCCGCCCAACAGGGAGTCCCAGGCAGTGGACAGGTTAGGGAACTGAGTCTTCGCTTCAGTGAAATTTATGGCACATCTTACGAGGCTCCAAAGAGATCTTATCTCCGAACTCTCCAGAACCCTCACGGGTCAAGTTTTGGATGGAGCACGAGATACGGTTGCTTCCCAATTTGCCACCCTACAATCCATATCTAATTCATCCATGAGGTTGTTGTCACACGCAACCGAAGGAGCAGCTAGAGCTACGGGTGCAGGCGTTGTCATGAGACGTCATGCCTGGATGTGCATCTGTGATCTTGTGGACTCCATGTCTTCCTTTCTAAATGCCCCTATCGAGCCCTCGGCAGTGTTTGATGCGAAGGTCAAGGATACACTAGCCAGGTGCGAGCAAGACAGGAAGACCTTGTCTGCCATTGGCATATGCTTTTCCAGACCTCAGCGTTCATTCTCCAGGAACTAGAGGAGCAGAAAAAGGTGGCACAAGAAGTCTCTCAAGTTCCTTGCCGAGACTCCTCCAGAGGCAGAGGGGGTTCCAGTAATGGAAGACGTCCCTTTTGGTGCAGAGGGGGTCCCCGGAACCAGGGCTCCAGAGATTCCTTCTTAGGTTCATAGGTAGGTACTAAGCTATTGGCCCTAGGGCCTGTATAAGCCTAGCAAAAAAGGTACCCTGGCTTTCGCCACCCAATAAAATTATTTTCCTGTGCCCCTGTCAAGCAGAACCACAGAAGTGATCCCCAGGGTGAATTTCCTATTACCCATCCAGTCATATAGGTTCATAGGTAGGTAGACCATATCAGTGCTTCTGAGGCGCTGTCCGATTGCTTTCCTCTGAAAGCAGTCAGGGCACATTTCTCTCTCCACCAAGATGCCTGGCTGTCCATTACGAATGATCAGTGGGTGCAGAGAATCATTACCAGAGGCTACCATATTCCACTAATATCCTAGCCAAGAACTCCGAAATCCCTTCCCGATGTTCCACCCAGTCAAAGGGAGGAGGCAGCTTCCGAGATATGAAAGCTACTTCAAAACCGAGCCATCCAAAAGGTCCCCTCAGATCAATGCCGATCAAGGTTCTACTTTAAGAGTCTTTGGGACTGAGGGCCATTGTGGATCTCAGTCATCTAAACAAAACAGTAGTTCAGACCAAGTTCCGCATGGTCATGATTCAGTCCATCCTCCCTTATCTGCAGGAGGGTGTGTGGATGTGCTCATTAGATCTCCGGGTTGCATATTACTATATCAAGATAGACAAGCGCTCCAGGAGCCTCCTTCGCTTCCATCTGGGAACCAATCACTACCAATTCAGAGCCCTGCCTTTCAGTCTCACGACGGCCCTCAGAGTGTTCACAAAAGGTCTTGCAGTGGTAACAGCTCATCTGAGACTTCAGGGATTCCAGGTGTTTCCATATCTAGACGATCGGCTCCTCTCTGCCCTCACCAAGCATCTCCTGGTCAAGGCCCTCCTCTACACCTTGGCCCTTGTGGAGTCATTCGGCATCACCATATACTGGCAGAAATCAAACCTCCATCCATCACAACAACTGGAATTCTTAGGGGCAACATTCAACACGCAATCAAGCCTAATTTATCTTCCTCCCCACAGGCTTCAGAGACTCAGGGCACAAGTTCAGGTGACACTCTTCCAAAGAAAGGTGTCTGCAAGGAAGATTCTTCAAGCCTTAGGATCTATGGCCACAGCCATCCCCATAGTCCCATTAGCCAGACTACACATGAGATTACTACAATGGCTCCTTCAGGCCCAGTGGATACCCAATCTCCACCCCCTGAACTCAAAGATTCTCATCACCAACATTTGCAAACAAGATCTCCTCTGGTGGATACGTATAGACAAAGTCTTTGGTGTCGTTCCTTCCAAGTCCCACAGCCCAGTGCCACGGTGACCACGGATGCTTCCCTGATGGGGGGGGGGGCACTTGCAGGGAAAGTCAGTCCAAGATAGTGGTTCAATGTAGAGGTCAGTTTGCATGTCAATGTCCTGGAGTTGAGAACGGTGCTGTTGGCATTGCAAGCTTTTCATCTGCTTCTTCCATCCGGAACGATTGCTGTCCAGCCAGACAAACATGTTCTTGGTCTGGTACATAAACAAACTGGGAAGGACCAAGTCTTAACCCCTTTGTCACGAAGCCATGAGAATCTGGCAGTGGGCGAAAGCTTCCAACCACTTCCTGATCACAACGCGCATCCCGGGGATCTCCAACGTGATTGTGGACAGACTGAGCAGATGCATACTTCATCCGCACGAGTGGTCTCTTAACTTGAGTGTGGCTATGGAAATTTTCGGTCGCTGGGGCCAACCATGCTGCGACCTTTTTGCCTCCCCTTCAAATGCAAAATGCAGCAGCTACTTTGCCCTCTTTCCCCTTCTCGGGGAGTCACCGAGAGACGCTCTAGTCCATGATTGGCCCACGGGTTTCCTTTATGCTTACCCTCCGATTCCTCTGATTCCCCTCTTTCTGCGGAAGGCAATTCGGTTGAGAAGCAAGGTGATCCTCATTGCTCCATTTTGGCCTCGTCAAGTGTAGTTTCCCTTCCTCCGACTTCATCTGTTATGACCTCCTTGGATACTAGACACTCATTAGGACCTAATTTCTCACCCACAAGGGCCGACTCCTGCGAATCTGTCCACCCTCAAGCTGACAGCTTGGTTTCTCCACTTCCGTTAGTTGCCAGGCAAGAAAACCTTTCTTCACCTGTCCGGGATATTATTTTGGCTTCTCATAAACCATCCACCAGAAAACTTTACACGGGTAAATGTAAAGATTCTCTATTTGGTCAAGTAATCAGGAGCCAGACCCGTTCTTAGCCCCCGTGACCACTATTCCTCATTATTTGGCTGAGCTGTTCGACAAAGGTGCCTTGGCTTCTACCATTCAAGTCCATCTAGCAGCTATTTCCAACTACCATAACGGTTCTGAAGAAATACCACTTATCTCCTCTCGTCTTTGCAAGGCCTTCCTCAAGGGCATTTTTCACAGCAGGCCTCCCATCAGACAGCCAGTGGAGGCATGGAATTTGTCCTGGGTTCTGCAGGCTCTCTCACTGCCCCCGTTTGAGCCGGCTGCCACCTGTGATCTAAAATTCTTACCTTGGAAATCCTTATTCCTGGTGGCTATAACTTCAGCAAGACGAATTTCGGAATTACAAGCATTATGTATCAAGAGCCCTTATCTGATCTTTCATAAGGACAGAGGATCACTTCAAACTAACCCATCCTTTCTCCCCAAAGTGGTTTCGGACTTTTCCATTAACCAGTCCATTGAGCTCCCTGTGTTTTTCCCAAATTACTCAAACAAGGGAGAATACTGCCTACATTCCCTGGATGTTCCTAGAAATTATGCTTTTATCTGGACAGAACTAAATCATTCCGCAAGTCAGACCAGTTTTACATTTCCTTTGCTGGCCCTAGAGTGGGAGGTGCAGTATCAAAAGTTACATTGTCTAAATGGCTCAGGGATTGCATCACCTTCACATATTCACTTACAGAGGGATCTAAGCCAGGCCAAATCAAAGCTCACTCAACTAGGGCTATTGCAGCATCTGTTGCCTTCCACTCTAGGGCCTCCATGGATGACATTTGTGCAGCTGCCATTTGGGCTAAGCCCCACACTTTTATCAAACATTGGTTCTGATCTCCAGGGGAAGAGCAGCTTTTGGCTCAATGGTTATCAGGAATGTTCTTCCATAAGGGCCACCCAGGTTCTCCAAGTAGCTGGGGACTCTGTCCCATCAGTGATGAATAGGAAGAAGATTAACAACTTCAGATAAAGAAGTTATGTCTTACCATAATGTTCCATCTGAGTTGTTGATGATCTTCCAGTCATCACACCCTCCCACCAACCCCCTCCTAAGGTTCCTGGTGGATCTTCTGGGTCTTCGTGGTGTATTAGGGTTTCTGCGCAGAGATGGCCTCTGGCTTATTCTTTCTGTATATGTTGAATGCAAACTCGATCTGAGGTAACTGAGCAAAGGGCATTGTGGGTAGCAGCTTAGCTTGAGAGTTTTTGGTGCACGCAACTTGGTATAAGGCTGACTCAGTTCCGAGGGCTCGGAACTGAACCCATCTGTGATGACTGGAAGAAGATCAACAACTCAGATGGAATGTTATGGTAAGACATAACTTCTTTTTTTCTGTTTCTCCCACATGTTCAGTGGACTTTGTAAACCACTGTGTATGAAGTCCACTGTCCTGGGCCGCCAATATTAACCTTTCATCTTTTGGTTTAAATTCACCCTTCCTTAACCATTTCTGCATTTGATCCTGATCCGCATGAGGATGTTCCAAGAGTTTTCTATACTTGCAACTATATTTATGCATTTTCCACACTTCCTGCCTTCACACCTGATCCTTTACCTTATATTCTTTCTTTTGTGTTTTGGCACATTCAGTTGCTGCCTGATTTTTATCTACTTCAGGTTTGATTTCCATTCCTGCTTGACACCGATATACTTCTACTAAACTAAGCTGAGAAGTCATCTTAGACTTATTCTGCTCATGTTTCAAAACTTTTACTGTGTTTGGGTCTTGTGACGTCAGCAGATTTGTACATGTAATCAATTTCAAGGAGGCCCATACCTCCTTCAGAATGGGGAATATATAGTCTTGGTATGCAATGATTTTTATAAATCATTTGATGAACATAAAACATCCTTCTAGTTTTCCTTTCCAACCTGTCCAACACCTTTTTGGGTCAGTCACGCCAAAACTGTAAGTTAGGACAGGAAGAGCAAATTGGCTTATAGCCTGGACATTGTTCCTAGATGCCAGTGCTATTTTCAGTATTAATTTTAGTCTTCTAAAATAGTTCTTACTAAGTTTTATTCACATTTGTTCATGTTTTATTGTTGGTCTTTCATCAGTTCCCAAATATTTATACAGCAACTCTTGTTCAAGTTCTTTTATATCACATTCCTGTTCAAAACTGATGTTTTCTTGGTGCTGCAGGTTTCCTGCTTTAAAGGTTGCTTTTGCACATTTATCAAGACCAAATGACATTTTTATATCATCTGAAAATGTTTTGACCACTTGCAGTTGTGCGTTCAGTTCCTCATCTGATGAACTATACAGTTTTAAGTTATCTACAAAAAGAAGATAAGTCTTTACACTTTGTTGTTTTCTGGGAGCAAAATTGTAGCCGTGACCTAATCTGTTAAGTAGACAGCTTAATGTGTTAAGGGCAAGACAAAACAGCAGTGGTGAAAGAGAGTCACTCTGGAATATCCCTATTTAAATTTTTAGCCCTGGAATAATAATTTTTCCTTTATCATGGCTTAATTGCAAAGTGGTTTGCCACTGTTTCATGGTCACTGTAATGTATTCAATCAGTGTTGGGTTTATCTTGTACATTTTTAATCACTCTTTTATCAATGGATGTGGGATACTGTCAAATGCTTTTTTGTAGTCTGTTCATGCCATACTTAGATTCTTTCCCTTTTTAGGGTTCTCCATTATGACTTTAACAACAAATGAACCTTTGTTCCATAAATGTTATTACCCTTTTGTTCTATTGCCATGATTGTTTTCTTCTAAATGACTATAAACTCTGTAGGCATCAATTCTAGTGTATAGTTTATACATCGTTGGAAGCAAAGCTATTGGTCTGTAGTTTTTAAGGTTAGCTTGCAGGTTTGCTCTTAATTAGGAGTATTGTTTTTCCTGATATTAACCAGCTGAAGTCTGTTTGGGGTGCACATATAAATAGTTCTTACGCATGGCTAAATCTTCATGCAAAGATGTTAATGCTTTTAGCCAGAAGTTAGGTACTGCATCTGGGCCAGGGCTTTTCCAATCAGGAGCTTTGCTTAACTTTGTTTCAGTCTCTCTGGCTGTTATTTCATCCCGTTTCATGTCCTATACATCTGAACTTCTTATTCTTTCTTTTACTTCTTCTATCCATTTAGCATCTTTGTTATGTTCCACAAGATCTTCATAGATATTTCTTCAAAATATATCTATTTCTTCTTTTTTTTTTTTGGTGGTGTTTCTATTCCTTTTGCCTTCTTTCCCAATTCTCTATAAAACTTTTTTGGGTCATCAATAAATTGCTTATTTTGTATGTTTCCTTTATATTTATCTGCATATCATCTATGTTTTTCTGACTGTGCTGATATTTTTGCTTTATTATTTGCGATAGTGCACTATAGATCTTGATCTGTTTTGATACTGTGCATTGCTTTTATCACAACTTTCTTGAGAGTATTTTTGTTCTGTTCCCTCTTCTTTACTCTTCTAACAGTGACACTTCTTGTCTTAATTGCTTTATAGTTTTCTCTCTTCGAAAATTCCATGATGGCATTTGATTTCTTCCCTTCCTTTCCCTTACTAGCCTGTATTTTTGTGGTAAGACTTTATCTGTTATTAATTTAGCTGCACAGTAGTATATCCTATTTAGTTCTGTTGTATCGCATGAGTGCCTTTGAACAGTCCTAATTACTGTGTTCATTTGTTTTATCAAACTTCTAAGTTACTGGGTTTTATTGACTTTTTGTAGTCAATTTCTTTCATTGATCTTAATATGTCTGTCCATCTCAATTAAATCAAGCAAAAACTGAGGTTATATTCTGTGTTTTGCATTTCCTGCGGGCATTCTATAGAAAGTTCCAGAGCAACTTCCTGTGCCGTATGCTCTTTTATATGGGAACTCACTGATCTATACAACATTGACTGCATCAGAGTTGTCACAGTTTCTTTTTCCTTCCCTTGCTGTGCAACTCCAACTGAACATTTGTACTGGTTTCCTGTGAAAGGCTCCAAAGTATCTGCATATGGCAACTGACCAGATGTTTCCCACTCCAGTGGTTTCTCCGTAATTTGGGGGATCCAGTGCTCTATCCTGCTGTGATATTATCAGAGTTAGATTTTCTACACTAAATCCTTTACTTTGCAGGTGATCCATAAACTCAGTTTGTATTTCTTTTAATTTCTTCATTACTAATCCTCTTTTTTTACTTTTCCTCTCTGTTTTTGTATTGTAAAATCTTCCATGTCTGGATGCCCTTGCCTGCATTTCTCTTGAAGTACGTTTGGTACTGCTCTTTTTGTATTGATTGGTTTTGCTTTTTTCATTTCATAAATATTGTAACATATTAAATCTCTCTATCTTTCCCATGTCCATGTTTCTTCAAATGTCTCCTGTTCCTCTTGTTTCTCCTTACTTTGGGGACTCATTTTTCTATCATGCTGTGATATAACCTGTGTTAGACCTTCTACCCTAAATCCTTCACTTCGCAGGTATTCCATAACTTCAACTTCTGTTTTTTTAACTTCTATTTTACGAATCGTCTGTTGTACACTCCCTCTTTGTGATCTTATTTTTTTGTATTGTGAAATCTTCCATATCTGGATTCATTTGCCTGTATTTTTCTTTGACTATCTTTGGGGCTGCCTTTTTGTATTTATTAATTTGCTTTTCTCCTTTGCATAAATATTGCATCATTTCAGAGCTCTTTCTTTCCCACGTCCATATTTCTTTTTGTTCTTTATATTTTCACACTTCCTCAGTCACTTTGTTTTCCAAACAGCCCAATGGTCTAAATTATTATTTTCATAAATCTGTTGTATTAATGAAAGCAAACTTCTGTTTGAAGCTTCTGTCAGTTTTTCTTGTGTAAGTATTTTTCTTTCCTCTTATTTTTCTCTTAATAATTTTGTACATCTTATGTCTGGAAATTCTGGGTGTCTTGCGTAATAGTAACACTACATAATTTCTATCTTATCCTCAGTAATCCACTGTATCGTCTTTATGGCTCTTTTTTGGCCTATTAGTTTTTGTGACCTACTACTTCCTTCTACAATGGGGGGGTAGAAATGTTTTCATGCCTTGAGGATTCTGCACTTTTATTTTTTCATGTCCTGGCACCAGTGCTCCTGTTAGGATTGAGAACTTTTTTATCCTGGGTCTTGTGCACCCAGCTGTCTTTTTTTATTTTTTTAATCTTCTTCTGTCCATGATGTATGCTATATAAAACATAGTCTATATATCAGTGTCATCTTAGTGAAATTCTGTGAAAAACGTGGTCTGCCTAATAAAGGTACTCACCAAGACTTGAGGATGAATTCAATTCCAGCAATACTTTCCTTTACCTTCTGACCTCTCTCTCCATTTGTACCCTTATACACACACACACACACACACACACACACACACACACACACACACACACACACACACAGCTACATATTTATATATATTTACAAAGTTTGTGTATGTATATGTTTCTATGGTTGCAGTATACTCTGTCAGTTACACGTCTTGTCATAGAGTGTATTGTTCTCAATTTAATTCTTAAGTCACTTTCGTTGACTTCTGAATATATTGAGCAGTCTGCTGTAAAAGTCTTACTAGAGTGTTTGAGCTGTGCTGAAGTGGAGATAAGTGGGTCTTTCTTTTAATGGAAAGCTTTTGAAAATACCGAAAGCTACAGAAATGTGGGTGCACGTGTTTGCAGGTTAGGGTTAGATTTAGGGCTTAGGAAAGTGATAGAAATAGTAGTTCGTATGTTTTTTTGTTAACAGGTCGTGACTGTATCTGCAACTGTTTCCACATTAAGGTTAGAGTAAGGGTTAGGTAAGGAGACTTTGCATGTTTTCTGTTCATGATGGTTTATATGCTGTGTGGTGTCTTGTATAGTTATACTGTTAATGAAAGGATTTTTGATAAGCTAGTGTATATGGCCGGGTTAATAACAATGACAAGGTTAGGGTTATCCCACGAGTAAGGTTGTATAAGGGGTGAAGTCCCTCTTTTAAACCTTACTCATGTAATAAAACTTTTCCTTTTTGCATTCTTAGGTATGTTGTAACCTGCTTTTGGAGGTTCTTTGTTTTAGTTGTGTTACTGCACCTGCATATGTTGCACTAATGTGCCAATTATATTGTTTTTTTAACTTATTAGAATTGACAAACATTATAGCTGGGGTTTGATGGATCGATTAGCAGAAGTATGTGCTGTCTTGTATAGAGCTTTGTAATCTTTTCTGTTTCAGGTAGTGGACAAAACAGAAAATAGCAAACAGACATAACTGGCAGATGTATAAGAAATCTGTTAGTATCACCTTAACATGTTAGTTAAATATTTGTTCATGTTCCTTTACTTAAATAGGGCTCACTTAGTCACATTTGAAGTTGCTGGTACTCAGACGTGGGTAAGCACATGATGCATTTTGAATTTGGCAGTATTAGCAACATTTGCACTGTTTAATAATCTACATGCACTGCGTAGTTAAAGATTATAAGAACTATATTAACGCATATTATAATTTGTGCTTCTCGTGTTTCTCAGAGTCCTTGTGGCCAAAAGTTGGAGTACCTCTCAAAGTTGTAAAAACAAAGGAGAACAAGCTGAGTAACCGTTTCTTCCCTTATGATGAAATTGAAACCGAGGCTGTATTGGCCATAGATGATGATATCATCATGCTGACATCTGATGAACTGCAGTTTGGCTATGAGGTAACTATCAGTTCTGCCCAATCTGGCCTCTTCTCTTGACTTTCATAATTTTTTTTTAACGTGTGTGCTGTATTTTACCGCCTGAGATATTACCTGTTTAGTGTAACCAAACAATTTGTCTGAAATGTAGGGAATTTTAATTTGTGTTCTAGGACAGATCATTGATCCAAGTGGAGCATTTTGAAGCCATCCAGGCTAATACAAAATATTTAACAATTTGAAGAATAATACAGAATATAAAAAACACTGGATAATATGAACAGTAGTAGAGGATATTGTTGTTTAGTCTTTTAGTTGAGTTTGAGTCTTCATGACCTCAAATATTTTAACTCCAAACCTGTTAACTAATTCTTTAAGTTGTTGCAAATGTATATTTCTTATTTCAGTAATGCAGTTTGTCCATCTTATTGTCTGCTGCTGTTTCTTATGTCCTTGATCTTTTTCAGTATCGATGACTTCTCAATTGAATCCTTTCTTCACTTACTGTGGTCAGAGGATTTGAGTTTTATTTTTATTATAGCACCTTACAGTGGCTAGTGTGGGTTTAGTTGTTAATGTATTGACTGATTTCACCATCTTGCATTCCATGAAGTTAAAAAAAAATATTTTCTTCACCCTCCCAAATTCAGAAGCATAGTTTTTTTTTCCCATTGTGCAGCTTTGCTTATAGTCCATCTCTCAAAACAATATATTATTGCTAGGAAAGCTACAGCTTTTATTATATATAACTTTGATGTTATGTATTAATCACAGTACAATCAGTCAATGGTTCCTCTTCCTTCCCTGCTATTTGTAAAGAACTGATAGAGATAAGATGACATTGTTTTATTTTTTATATTGAGCAGCTAGCCAGCTTTTGTTCTTTCTACTTTCACCTTCTTCAACAAACTTTTCAACTCTTCCGACCTTTCAACAATCAGAGTGATATTTGTAAATCTGATGTTAATATTTTCCTAGCATTTTTGATTCCAACATCTGATTCACCTAATACAGCATTTCATGTGGTATACTCAGCAAATAAATTAAATAAGTAGGACAAGAATGTGCAGCCTTGTCACACTCCTTTCCCAGTCTTGAGTCAGTCAGATGTGTATAGTTCATAAAAAGGTACTGAAAATTGATACACAAAGTAAACTTTACAGTCTTTGCATAGGCTTGAATGACCTACCTTAGAAGATGTATACTCTAGATCAGTCAGCTATGTAAGCTGTAATGTGCTCAGTGTGAAGAGGCATAGGCTGGAGATGTCATGTTGTAGAGCATGGTAGTGCATCATGGTGGTTGTTAATACACAATATGTGTAACTCTGTACATTATATACAAAATTGCAGTATGAATGTTGGAGAATTCGATTGTTGAATTACTGTTGTTTTACCTTATGTTAGTAATTTTTGATAAGTTGATTTAATGTCAGTAGAGCTTGGGATGATGGTAGTCATGTCATTCCTGTGAAGTAAGAAAATCACATGCACTTTACCTCAATGTAGATAATTTTGTTTTTAAATTTTAATTCAAATTCATTGTAAAAGGTAATAACTTTTAATGGTGGAAAACAAAGAATCTTTGAAATTTTGACAGTCTAAATATATTGTTTTCTGGTGTCTGGATTGCATTTCCTGTAGGAGGGAAATGACCTAAGAAGATGGTTTGAAGATGGTTTGAAGATTTAGTTGTTAGGCAACTGGTCAGAAAGGAGGAGGGAATCATAGTTTTATGAGTGTGAATATGAGGGAGCCTAAAATTATCTGGCATTTGTTTTATAGTTAGCTATTTTGCTTTCGCTTGTGTAAAATAATAGTGCTCCCATGTGAGAAATAGGGTAATCTGCAGATATGATTGCCAACTGCCTTTAGGTTAGGTAGTTTTTTTGTTCTTCATGGAGGCAGTGGACATAGTAGTTAGGGTGCATTCTAGTTGTACTTCTGCTGTCTAGTGAAAGAAAATATGGAATGCTTGTGCACTAGAAAATAGTTGATTCATTTTGGCCTTTATTATAGTAGTATGATGCTGAAAATGTTGATTTTGGTTGACCCATAATCCTAGATAGTAGAATTAGGTATTTTCTCTAGTTGGTCTTTCTTATTAGAAGTGATGTGCCAATTTGGGGATATGGAAGAGACCTTTTGTTTTGTAATGTTTAGTACCAGATGCTTTTCTTAAGGCATTTAAAAAAGAAGATATAAGCCTTTTACTAGTTATTTTTCGTTATTGTGTGGGAAGGACTGGAGTCTTCTCTGGCTTGCTGTGAGTTGAGCAAGACTTGATGACTAGGGTTGAGGAAGACTCCCTTGGGTCATCTTACACCATATGGGCCTTTAAGGGGAGATCAAATGTTGGATGCATACATAGAGTGTATGGTTCAGTGGAATCTCTCCTCATGCATGCAGGAGAACATACTTGTGAAGTATGGTTTACCAGCTCACAGGCAGTGTGCAAGTATTTCACTACTATAACTAATGTTGGATGCATACATAGAGTGTATGGTTCAGTGGAATCTCTCCTCATGCATGCAGGAGAACATACTTGTGAAGTATGGTTTACCAGCTCACAGGCAGTGTGCAAGTATTTCACTACTATAACTAATGTTGGATGCATACATAGAGTGTATGGTTCAGTGGAACCTCTCCTCATGCATGTAGGAGAACATACTTGTGAAGTATGGTTTACCAGCTCACAGGCAGTGGGTAAGTATTTCACTACTATAACTAATGTTGGATGCATACATAGAGTGTATGGTTCAGTGGAACCTCTCCTCATGCATGCAGGAGAACATACTTGTGAAGTATGGTTTACCAGCTCACAGGCAGTGGGTAAGTATTTCACTACTATAACTGTTGGGACCATGCTTTCCATTACTCTGCTTTCCATTTGCTTATTGCCTTGTGCAGCAGGTAAACCCAAACCATCATCTACTGCAGCTAAGAAAAAGGAGGGTCTCTGTCCCTTTCAGTATCCCGTGACAGGGACAGGGATTCTGAAGAGCCAGAGGTGCTTGTATCTGAGATGGAAAAGAATAATACTTCCCATTCCTCTAGAGCCCCTCCAGAGGATCACGCCTTTGTGGAAACTCTCAAGTTTAAGTCCATTATGGACTATCCAGTTGTTTTCTTCTGTATGGACCAGGCTATGGAAAAGCTTTAAGAGCTTCCCTAATCATTAGTTTTGAAGACCTTTAAACTACCCGTACCATAATATCTGTGGTAGGCTTTTAGACATACCACTATAACTCTGTGTTGAACTTTGACCAAGACAGCAGCCTCAAAACCATGTCAGGCTGTCCTGTTATGTAAGAGCTCAGAAAGTTAGTTCCTCTTATCCTGGCCATCAAATTTTATTACTGAGCCAATGGATGAGGGAAACTCAGTCCATAGCTCATATCTAGACCTTGCAAAGATATTCAACTCTATCCCACCCTCATATAGATAAACTCTCCCAGATAAATGTAATTTTTTATGTAACTAGTTGAATAGCAAATTGGCTCACAAGCTGGACCATAATGCTTTTCTATGAATGTACAATGACTACAAGTCCTCAGATGAATGGACACTGTTTCAGTTGTTTTCAGGCATTCTTCTTACACTGTTTCTTTCTCTCTCTGACATGTACAATTGTTACACAGTCATTTCAAAAAATATAGTCTTATTAGCAATGAAAACATGCCTACGTCTTGATGGAACAAAAATAATCTGAATACTGTAAATAATCTTCAGTAATATAGTCACTATTATATTGATTTTCAAATTCCTTAATGTTTTATATAGATTATCATGTATTTTACTAAAATCTTGCAACACTGTGTTATAGAGATTATCATGTATTATTTACTAAAATCTTGCAACACTTTATTACCATCTTCTGCAGTGCTATGATTTTTATCAGTTGTGGTCAGTGGTACTGATTCAATTGTTTGCAGGTTAACATTCCTTCTGTATTCTAATAATTTTAAAATGCATGCTTTCACCATAAAAAGAATAAGGCCTAACAATAAAATTATAACAGCTATAAGTATTAAAAAAAAAAAAAAAACCTCCTCACCATCCAAAAAAAAAAAAAAGGTTGGCTAACCATGGCCATTGGGACCGTCAATTTCTTTGGCATGTAAAATTTAACAGACTTTCTGAATTGTTTCTGGGTTGCTGCGGATGGCACCAGTGTCATCAGGAATAAAAGAGCAAGACCCCATTTGGATGAGTGCGCACATACCCCCTTTATAGAAGAAAGGGTAAAATCAAGTGCCATGTGTCTCTTTAGTACCACACTGCAAATTGCAGTCAGTTCTTAGGTAATCAAATTAATGGACTCAAAAAGGGAATTACTTAATATTTCCAGGAGCTTAGACAGCTTCCTAAGCTCCCAGATAGACTTCACTGCCCCATAAGTAGGTACAATACCTGCTCCAGAAATGTTTCCATCACCAAGATCCATGTGAGTAAGCCATTTAAAAGAATTTTTTTGTGCAGTGTTATGATAAATTAAGAAGGCATCTATCTTTCCAACTGGGTTAGGAATGTCTTTAGTGTGTCTGTCTCTCTCTTGTTATGAGCATTGTGGATCTTTCCTTAAGGTTAAACAGCTGTATGTTGTATGGCTGGAATAACATGACCTATATAACAACAACCAGGCTTGTCTGTGGATAACCAGGGTTAAGCTTGATTTCCACACATGTGATAATATTCATGCAATTCTGCCATGCTTGCCATCCAACCTCATAAAATCTCCAGGTAAAATTGCAGGTACTAATTCCATCAAAAAGTGTGCCATTTTTGCAGTAGTAAACATGTCTTTTAAAGGTCATTGATAATTGAATTGGCATTACTGTAAAGGGGTGAAAACATGTTTATTCTTTCTATTTTTAGCAGGACAAATAAGGTGAAATGCAGTATGAAGCTCAGAATCAGTCACTGCTATAGGAATCAGTGGAACATCCCCCCCCCCATCATCTTCAGCTGGAATACATGCACAAACCCAGTAGTTACAGACATTGGGGGTCTGTGCATAAGTATGCATGGCAGCCAAGAAAGTATTAAGTTTAGGATGCCATTCAGGTGCTGTCAAATCAGTTGTAACCAAATGCTTGTCTGTGTTTTTAGTAAAGTGTTTATATGTATTAAGAAAGTGTTCAGTACTTACAGATGTCCTTCCATATAACTGTTATAGTATTCGTTATGTAAAGGATCTCCTGCCAAGGATAGCCCAACATCTAGCCAGTATACCAAAGCCTTCAGTATTTACAAGCTATGTATGGTACATGCATGCTCCCATTGTATGTGTGCTGATAGGGGTCCCAGGGTATTTCATGCAAGTGTCCCACAGACAAACAAGCATATTTCCCTTGCAGTTAAGGGTCCCCAGTCAGAATGGTGGGATTTTACTTGGGGTTGTTTAATGCTTTAATGGCTTAAAACCTCCTCAAGGGGTCTCTATGCCTGCCCCTCCTTGGTCTTCCCCTCCTTTTAAAAGACCTTGTGAGCAGGATTCCTCTGATAAGAATCAGAATTGGGTGGGGGGGCATCAACCTACTCTTCTCAGACCCCTTCCCTCTTGCACTGTGGTTCAGAAGAAGAGGATTCAATTAGTCCAGGTTCCCCTTTAGAGGGACTCTCCTTTAGGAAAACTATTTCCTATATAATGGAATTCTTTAAGTGGGATTGTTCTCAAGTTTCTGATATCCAGAAGAGGTATTATGAGCTCCTCTAGACCAAGTCTTCCGCTCTTCCTTCTGTTCTGGCTGCCCTCTTGGCTACTTTTCAGCAGCATCTGTAGCCCCCAGCTCCTAAGAAACCTGACAGATTTTACAAAGTGCCTGATGAATGTAATTTTTCTATATAAATACCTTTCTGCTGATCCTTCTGTGGTGTCTGTCTCTTCTGACAAAAACCCTCCAATCTGCTGCCCTCTATCAAGCTGCTTCCTTCAGATTCGGATAGTAAGCCCATGGAGAGGCTGGGCAAAACGGTTTATACTGCTGCCACTCTGTTTTTTAGGGCATATGACCCAGGTTTGTTTTAGCCCTCCTTTCTCAAGTTTCTCACATGATTTCTGATCTTCCTGATTGTGAGGGGAAGGCTTTGGCCCTTTCCTTGTTCAGTTCTACCTCTCAAGTTGCCCACCCCTCTATTAAATGCAGCTATAATAAAGCTGATTCTTCTTCCAGGGCTGCTGCATTTGGTTCTGTTATGAGGCATTACGCATGGCTTCATCTTTAGGATTTACCTGATGACATTATGGCGAAGTTATTGGATGCTTCTCTGGATAATAAAAGTCTTTTTGGCACTGCTGCTGCTGAAATTTTTAAATCTTTACAACATCAAGGTAAAGCCTTGAAGGAGTTGAAGCATATTTTTGTTTCTCCTATTCCAAAGTTTGAGAAGACAGGTGGCAGGACGATGGATCCTCTTTATTAAAACACACTTTGCTGCAAAGTCTTTAGTTGGTTATCTAAGCTTCCCCAAACAGGTAGTAGTCCTCTCAGCTGAAAAACTATGATCCAAACCTTCTTGTAACCATGTGTTCAAAGAACACTCATTGTCACCAGTTCTTTCTGCTTGCAGTTGACGTCTGACATCATTAGTCACCTGAGTCATAGGACTATCACCCCAGTGCACTATGCGATGCGTAGATGTTCTTTGTGTTTCACTGTTGCAGTCATTACATTTGGGTTATCTGCTTGCAGTAGCCCTCAGTCGGCCTGATTAACAAAGACTTGGGTCCTACGTCGGTTGCTGTCCCTTCTTCCATGACGTCAGGTCGTCAGGGGTATAAAGCATGCAGCCGACACCATTACATCAGTCTTTCTTGCCATGCGGTGCCCAAAACAGAAGCAGTTCGCAAGTGCCGGTCAGCCGACTCCTCAAATTTTCATTTTCGAGTTTCAGAACCAAAGTCTTCAACTAAAGCGAAATACCCTGTTGGGGAAACTTTTTCTTGCTCCTTCCGATGTCAGTAAAAGTTAATAATTGCATTACTTGTGGAAAGCAAATACCTCACAAAGATTTTCATTCGTACTGTATTCCTTGCCTAGGCCCTGACCACGACGTACCTTGCTGTTGGTTTTGTGGTTTATTTAATCAGCGCACTATCTGTCGTCGGTATATTTTTGCCTCTAAATATTTCAGTTCTCTGTTTAATTATCCAGAAATGTCTTCAGTTAACCGTCCGACTACCGGGATTCTGAAAAAATGCAAAGATAAAGACAGAGACGGGTCACCGAGGTCCAAAGCTGCCGACGACGCTTCTCCTAAACCAGTCGCCAGTTTGCGGGTACTCAGTGAGGGAGTTTCTGATACCTGCTACTTCTGACTCGCAGGCCTCTACTAAGACCCATTTGGAGTCCGGTATGCCACAAGATGCTTCAGCTGTGGAACCTGAAGATGTCTCTACCTTGGATGGGTCCGGAGCCACTGTGCAGGCACCGGCTTCTGAGGGTGTATTCAGGCCTACGGACTTGCATATTAAACCGACACCTCCTTCTTCATTTAAGCCAAAATCTCGAACCATGCTTAAGAAACCGATGCCCAGGCCGCCTGCTCAGGCCTCTATGCCTAAAAAACAAATGATAAGAATGGCTGAAGATCTTATAACTCTAATCAGGGGAAGCCAAACCCACCCCCTTCTAAGATACCTAGGACTGAAGTTGTTTATGAATCTTCTGACTAGGATTCTGATTTTTCTAATTCTTCTGATTCTTCTGATGATCTGGATTTGCCCTTACCTACTTATGAGGATTCTGATGCAGAGGACTCTATTCCCTCTGCTTCCCCTCCAGAGGATTTTTCTTTTGGTGAGACCTTACATACTTTAAGGGGAGAATTTCCATTGGGAAAGACAGGATTTTTCTGATTTAAAAAAGAGTCGTAGGGATTTCTTACTCCTGCCTCAGCATAGGCCTTTAGCTATACCTCCTGTACTAGACATTGTTGATGATGCCTTTTCAGAATCCAGTTTGGCCCCCTGATTCTTTGCCTCCTGCTCCCAGAAAACCTGACAGATATTACAGGGTTCCTGATTCTCACAAGTTCCTTTTTAAAAATCCTATTGCAGATCCAGAGACTATTTCACAGGGACCCAAGGGCATTAAGGCTCCTACTGCTAAAAATCCAACCCCCTCTGATAGAGACTCCAGGGCACTGTATAGATGGGGTAAGAAGGTTTACACTTCTGCAACCTTGGCCATTAGGGCTTTAAACTGCAAGTTTCATATATCAACAACATGTTATTGGATTGCTTAAACAGAAAATATGTTGATTCCTGACTGTGCTGAAAATAAAGAATTACAGGATTTAATGCATTCTGCTGAACAGGTTGGAAAACATAGTTTGCAGTGTGGATTTGATTTATTAGAGGTATCTTGCAGGGCTGCTGTTACTGGATCTGTGCTCAGAAGGCATGCTTGGCTTAAGGAGCAATCCTTGCCTGATCATGTTAAAGCTAAATTGTTGGACCGCCTGTTTGGCAACAAGACTGAGGAAGTTCTTAAAAAGATGGAAGATAAAGCTAAATCTATGCAAACTGTTAAATATTTCTTACAAGTTCAGCCTCCTAGATTTAGTAGACACTGGCCCTCTAAAAATTGGTCCTTTCCAGCACCTTCCAGGTCTTCACAAGCCAAACCCAGATGCAGCAGAAACCCCAGGTTTCAGTCCCAAGGGACACACAAGACTAAGCAGTGGGGGGTTCCCGCACCAAAATCTGGTAGTAGTAAGACTCCCCCCTATGGAAAACTGTCTCAATGACTTGCTTTTAAAACTTCCAAGAACTTCCCAACTGAATGCTCCTTTAGGCGGAAAGATTGGTCTGCAGGCCAAAAACTGGGAACTCATTACCCAGGACAAATAGGTTTTAAATATAGTGTCCCAAGGATACATATTTCACTTCCACACATTACCAACACCAAGCGGGTGGCCAGATCTACCCCCAAATCAGTGGGCAGAGGCCCAAAATCAAGTACTCTCTCTCTCTTAAACATGGGGGCTATTCAGTTGGTACCAGAAGAGGAAAAGGGACAAGGTTTCTATTCAAGACTTTTCCTGGTACCCAGATAAGGCAATACATGGTGTGCTATCTTGGACCTTTCTACTCTAAACACCTTTCTGGTGATTCCAAAATTCAAGATGCTGACTATTCACCATCTGCTTCCTATGCTAGGCAAAGATGCATGGTTGGCAACACTAGACTTAAAAGAAACATACCTGCACATCCCTATCAGGGAGTCTTGCAGAAGATACCTATGCTTCAAAGCAGGCTACATGCACTATCAGCTCTCTGCACTGCCCTTTGGCTTATCTACTGCGCCCAGGGTATTCACATTTTGCCTAGCTCCAGTCATTGCATTTTGCAGGCAAAGAAATATTCAACTATACCCATACCTGGATGATTGTCTAATTCAGGCAGAAAGCCAGGACATTCTTTTGAATCATCTGGCCTTTGTTCAAAGGGTACTGACTTGTCTGGGGTTCACCATAAACTAAACGAAATCACACCTGGTGCCCTGTCAACAAATTATATTCCTGGGAGCAAGCTTGAATACAACTTCCCCAGATGGCTTTCCTCTCGCCAGAGAAACTGATTCATTTGACAACCTACTTCAAACAAGTGGCCACAAAAACCCAGCTATCTGCAAGGCAAATCCTGCATTCTTCTAATTACATATGCAAGGCTGCATATGAGGAAACTACAATGGTATCTCAAAAGCCTATGGTGTCAACATTCCCAGGGTCTAGAAGCAAGGATTCCTATCATACCTTGCCTACGCCTAGAGTTCCTTTGGTGGGTAGAGGCCTGCCACCAAAACAGGGGTCTACCATTCACATTACCCCCTGCCGCCCAAATCTTATCAGACGCATCAGACTATGCATGGAGGGCTCACCTGGCAGGGAAGTGCATTCAGGGCAAATGGAACCCAAGTCAAATGCACCTTCACATAAATCAAAAGGAAATGTTAGCTGTACAGAATGCTCTGACAGCCTTCAAGGACCACATTCTTCCAGAACAACTAATGGTAAAGACGGACAACACCATTGTCATGTGGTACATAAACAAGCAGGGGGGTACACATTCTCACCCACTCTGCAGACTAGCCATGGCATTGTGGAACACAGTCTTGAGCTACCAAGTGAATCTACAAGCTCAATTCCTGCCAGGAAAACTAAATACACTGGCAGACGGACTAAGCAGAAACCTCATGGACCCACATGAGTGGAAACTGGAACCAAGGATTTTCAACATGTTGACAAGCAAATGGGGGAGCCCAGATACAGACCTGTTTGCCTCCCCCCAGAACCATCAACTGGACAAATTTTGCACAAGGATTCCCCACAAGCTAGCTTGTAAAGTGGATGCTCTATCCTTCAGCTTCAGTTTATGCCTTTCCTCCTCTGCCTCTGCTTTCCAAGGTACTACTAAAGATCAAACAGGACAAGCCAAGGACGATTTTAATTGCACCAGATTGGCCTCGCCAACACTTGTACCCACTCTTGCGCAGTGTGTCACGCTTGGCTCCATGGCACCTGCCTCAGACTCCTTCCCTATTGTCTCAGCAGGAGAACCAGATTCTGCACCCTCAGCTGCAAACCCTGAACCTAGCAGCCTGGATAATTACCTAATCTCTCCTTTACCATCCCTCCGTAAATCAGTGATGGATGTCATTTTAGAGGCAAAGAGGCCTAGTACTAGAAAATCTTACGCTGCAAAATGGAAAAGGTTTTGTGCCTG
The DNA here is from genome assembly GCF_019279795.1 of Protopterus annectens. Classification (NCBI taxonomy): domain Eukaryota; kingdom Metazoa; phylum Chordata; order Ceratodontiformes; family Protopteridae; genus Protopterus; species Protopterus annectens. The sequence continues at coordinate 1,790,182,986 of NC_056739.1, read as the reverse complement.
GAACCAGTCTCAAGGAATGAATGCAGCAGTGCCCAATTTACCTTAGATTCTACAATACTTGACTGAGATGCTTCATAAGGGCTTGTCCTTTACCTCCATCAAAATTCATGACTCAGCCATTTCAGCTCATTATAGCACGGAGCCTCCCCTCTTCTCTCACCCACTGCTCAAGCAGTTCCTCAGAGGGGCCAAAAATTTAAGACCACCCAGGAGAGCTCCAACCCCAGCCTGGGATCTTAACTTTGTCTTGGAGAAACTCAGTCCTCCTCCTTTCGAGGCAGCTGCTACTCCAGATTTTAAATTTTTTTCCTGAAAAACAGCTTTCCTTTTGGCAATCACTTCTGCAAGAAGGGTATCTGAATTACAGGCCCATATGGCAGTGGAACCTTTCATCATCTTTCATGCGGACAGGGTGTCCCTCAGAACCAGTCCCTCCTTCATGCCCAAGGTGGTATCCAGTGTGGCTCTTAATCAGTCCATTCATTTGCCTACCTTCTTTCTTAACCCACAGAACAAAGGGAAACGGATACTGTACTCTTTAGACGTGCACAGACAGCTTAGATTCTACTTGGACAGGACTAAACCTCAAAGGAAATCTGAACAACTGCTTGTGGCATTTGCTGCAGGGACAGAGGGGAATGCTATTTCAAAACAAACCATTTCAAAATAGATAGGCCACTGCATTCATTTCTGCTATAAGCACCATGGAAATCCTATTACACAGGGCATCAGACCCCATTCAACCAGGGCTGCATCTACCTCTACAGCCTTTCTCAGGGGCATCCCTACTAGGGACATCCTAGAAGCTGCTACCAGGAGTTCTGTGCATACTTTCACCAAGCATTATCATTTGCCAATTTTCTCTAAATCCAGAGCTGGTTTTGCCACTGCAGTCTTGCAGGGCCTTATAGCTGGTCCTAATTCTATTTAAATTCCTCCTCCCAACCTTAGCTTTGGGAATCTACCCAAATGTAATGACTGCAACAGTGAAACACGAAGAACATAGTACAGTTGTGTACACTTACCATAAATGTAGATGTTCGTCGGGGGTAGTTCATGGTTTGAAAATCTCTTCTTCCTTTTTGGGGGCATCCCTTAATCTCCTGAGAAAAGCTTACTCTCCTCCCAGAGGTGCTTCATTCTTCTTTGACCCAGGATACCATTCAAGCGCCGCCCCCTGCCCAGGATGGGAGGGTTTTTTTATTCCAGAATGGTTCTGGTTCCCAGGAAGGAGGGCATCTGGAGACCAATTATGGAACTTTCTCAGATTAACATCTTTCTCATGGTCTCTTCCTTTTGGATGTTGTCTCTTCAAACTTTATTTCCTCTTCCTATTCTTCTTCCCCAGGCCATTCTGGTCTCTCTGGATCTCAAGGATGCATACCTTCATATTGCCATCCATCCCCTTTTCAGGAAGTGTTTGTGTTTCTGCCTTGCATTTTCAGTTCTCTGCTTTGCCCTTTGACCTCTCTACTGCCCCAACGATATCCACCAAATGCCTTGCTCCTCTCATTGCTTCTTGCAGGATGAGAGGGGTTCAGATATTTCCTTTTCTGCTCATTCAATCTTCATCCTCCAAGGCTCTGCTTTAGGATCTCCAGTTTACTATTTCCCTGCTACAGGGTCTGGGGTTCACCATAAACTTTCAAAAATTGATCTCAACTCCTTCTCAGAATCATGTTTTCCTTGGTTGCAGGGTCCAGACCATCTCCATACTGGCATCTCTACCTGCCCCCAAGGCCTTGTCTCTGATTGCCTTTTTCCGGACTCTTCTTCCTATGGATTCAGTCACAGCCAGGGACTTTCTCAGGGTCCTAAAGTTTATGATTTCCACCATTACCATGCTGCTTCTGGTCCGGCTCCATATGAGAAAGCTTCAGTGGTACCTTAAGTCAGTGTGGCTTCAACATTGTCACCCCATGGACAGATGTCTTAGTTCCCTTCCTTCATTATCTCAAGCTTGAGCTTCAGTGGTGGATTTATCAACATTTTCTCAATCCATGGCTTTCTTTCAAGCCTCCAGTCCTGACTCAGGAGCACTTTACAGATGCCTCAGACAGGGGGTGGGGAGTTTCCTTCATCTGTCTCAAAGTTCAGAGTCTCTGGCCTCTTCATCAGAGGTCAGACCACAGCAACAATGAGGAGATGAGGGCTCTGCTTCTTGCTGTTCAGGCTTTTTATATCCTTTTTCATCCTGGGCCCCTCAACGTTTTCACAGACAATGCCACAGTGATGTGGTAAGTCAACATGCAAGAGGGTACAAGGTCCTTCCTCCTTTGTAGGCTGGCTAGTTTTTCAGGTCTGGGATCTAGCAATCCAGTATCATGTGACTCTTCAGGCTGTCTACAATCCCTCAGAGCACAATCTAGTGACAGACTCTTAGAGCAGGTCCAGCACACAAGCTCACAAATTCATGCTTCAGAGAGATGTGTTCATGGACATTGTCCATTGGTGGGGTATTCCCCGGGTAGATATTTTTGCCTCCCCCCTGAACAGACAACTTTTTTTCTGTTCCAGATTCTCATGTCATCTGGCTTGGAAAGAGGATTCCCTGTCTTTTCCTAGGAAGGGGATATTTCTATAAAGCTTCCCTCTCCTTCCCCTGCTTCTGAGAGCCTTGCACACAAGATCAGGCAGGACTCTTCCCAAAATCTTATTGGTGACTCCTTTTTTCCAAGAGAGCATTGGTTCCCTCTTCTTTCTCACTTGTCCAGTTGCAATCACCACAATTTACATCATTGGGTGCCAGTTGTCATACAAGACAAGGGGCCTGTTATCCATCCTTACTTATCCACTCTTCAACCCATGCTGTGGATGATAGGGTTTTGATCACTTTTAGTCACCTTTTTAATGAGGATGTGATTTGGGTCCTGCAGCATGCCAGAAAGCCCACTACCAGGAAATCATATTTTGTCCAAATGGAAGAGATTTTCTGTCTGGTACCTCTCCCCATAAGTATCCCCTATCTGCGGATGTTCCTCTGGTCCTGTCTTATTTGTGTGATCTACTACATGCTGGGTTTGGTATATTCTTCAGTTAAAGTTCACCTGTCAGCAATTTCTGCTTGTTTGTTTTGATCTTCCTTTGGCCTCTAGATTTGAGGTCAAACAATGTTTTAATGGCATCCTTCATATCAGGCTTCCAAGGAAGCCTATTCTGCCTTCTTGTTACCTTAGTTTTGCTTGTGCAAAATTGACTCAAACTCCTTTACAGTATTGTACTTAGAAGACTGTTCTTCTTTTGACTCTTTGGACAAGAGGGTTTCTGAACTTCAGGCTCTCATGGCTGTTCTTCCTTTCTTAGTTTTCCACAGGGACAGGTTGTCTCTTTCTAGTAATCCTTCTTTTATGCCCAAGGTGATCAATGAGTTGTCCCTTAATCAGTCTGTTCATTTGCCTTCCTTTTTTTCTTTCATGCAGTCTGCCAGTGAGAAAGTTCTTCACACCTTCACTTGCATAGACAGCTCAGATATTATTTATGTAAAACTAAAGTTATTTGCAAATCTGAGCAGCATTTTGTTTCTTCTCATCCCAGGTCTTTGGGTTTAGCTGTTTCTAAGCCGACCATATCTTCCTGGGTTTCTAAAGCTATTTATTTTGTTGTTCTTTTTCATGGTAAATGTATTTCCTCTTCACTAAGGCTCACTTTACCAGAGCTATTGTTTTTTCTAGTTCTGTTTTCAAGTGGCCGGACACTAATTCCATCCTTGAGGCTGCTACTTGTTTTTCTGTCCATACCTTCATGAAGCAGGGCTACATTACATGGGTTTCTTGAGGGTTCTTCAGTGCCACCCCCCCCCCCCCACAAAAGGTTTCTGCTTGAGCTTTTGTACTCTCCCTTATATAAGGAATACTGTAGCAATGATGTGGAAGGGCATAATAGAGTTGTGTAAAATATTACCATAGCAGTAGATGGCCTTCTCTTCACTGAACAGTATTTGCTCCCTCTCTCCTGCCAGCTTTGCTCTAGCCTGTTCTCCTTGCCCTCCTGGATAAGGGGTTCTTCTCTCTTTTTGCCTTCTAGATGTACATGTTCCTACTGGTCTTGAGGGACATCCTTTTCCTCCTGGGGCTTTTCATTTCTGAAGTGAGTGTGCCCGTACTTCACTTTTTTGCTTTATGCTTTGCATGGGGAACTCGCATGTGATGTACAGTGCCTGTAAATACTAAAGGCTTTGGTATACTGCCTGGACTTTGGGTTATCCTTGGCAGGAGATCCCTTACATAAGGAATACTGCAACAGTGAAGAGAAAGGAATCTACTGTTATGGTAAGATTTTATATGACTATACTTTGCAGTGATTGCTTCATCATCTGTGATGATTGTTCAGTACTTGCAGTTCCAATGATCACAGATGATGATACAGTTACAACTCCGGATGGCATAAGCAAGCAGAATAAAATGTTGGCAAAAATCACAGTAACTGGTAGGTTCATAGGAAAAACGAGCATGTTGAAGCTGAAGAAACGGCCAACGCAGGTTTTGGATTGGTTGTCTGTAATGCATATGAAATTGATCACCCAATAGTCTTTGACCAAGGGCTTTAATTGCAGATAACTTTGAAATGGAACAACGTCTGGACATATCTAAGGTGACTGTCCCGATGGTGCCAAAAGACAGAAGCAAGAAGAAATGTTGTTGAGGTTGAAGAGTTGTCGGAGTTAGAATCAGACCAGGATGAAATAGCACAAACATGTGATTTAACTTTATGGTCTTGTAAAAGCGGTAACTTAACTGCAGATAGATGGCAAACAATTCACTCTGAACACTAGATTTGGTGTGTATGGAAAAACATCGCTGGATGTCACTTCTGGATGCAACAATGTCCCTATTTTTTCATCTGGTTCTGCTAGTTCATGAGATATGATGCCAATGGGAGCTGCACTCGTCACAAGTGAGGTCCTTTTGATATGCAACACATGGATCCAGATGGGAAGGCTCTTGCAATGGATGGCAGTAGCAGTTGTGAGCAAGACCAAGTATGGTCCTTTCCATCTGGGGCTAAGTGTGTTTCTTCAGAAGTATACTTTAATGTAGACAAAGTCTTTGGGTTTCAGGTCATGAAGGTCCTACTGTGTGGATCATTGGACTGCATGCAGAATGGCATTGTGGTATCTCTGCAAAATAGAACAAAAAGATTTGCAGTGCTAATGCATGGATTCATCAATATATTGCAATTTTAAGTTCTTAGATAGAGGGGTAGCAGGCATTTTCATGGGTCTGTCCTTGAGGATTTCATGAGGGGACAATTTTCTAGTAGTACTAACTACATTTCTAATACTAAATAAAATTAAAGGCAATGTGTCTGGCTGTCTAAGACCCATTTCCTCACAAACTTTAGCTAGTCTTGTTTGTAATGTTTAATTGGCTGTTTCCAGTGTCCCATAAACCTGTGGTCTATAAGGACAGTGGAGTTGCACTTTAACTTTCAAAACCTTACAAACTTGCCCTCTAACCTTACTAGTAAAATAAGTGCCCTGGGTTGACTGTATGCAACAAGGAATACCAAATCTGAGAATTAATTCAGTTAAAAATGGTTTTGCTACCATGTGTGCATCATTCTTTTCGCACGGATATGCTTCTACCCACCCAGAAAAATGTTAACCACAACTAGTACATAGCTAAATTTCCTCTCTTGATGAAGTTCAGTAAAGTCCCACTGCAAAAACAGAATGGTCCCCAAAGTTTTTTTAATGATTGAATAGGTGCAAGTACTGATCTAGACACATTATGTTATAAACAAACCACACAAGTATTTACAAAATGTTGCATAACTTCTGAGATAGGAGGGGCACACCAGTCAGTGAAAATCTTTTTTAATAATGCATTCTTGCCTAAATGATAAGGCAGATGGTTGGCCAATTGATTTAAGAAATTTTCTGTGACTACTAGTCGACTGTCCAGATGGTGCCATAGTAGGTCCGGAGACTGACTGCAGCCACCACTTTTCCACCATCTTCTTTCATAGTCTTTTCTCTGATCTTGAAAAGACCAATTCCTGTAAAGAAAAAAATATTTTCATTCAGTTGCTGCAGAAACAGCGTGAACAGGATAAGACAATGCAGCCTGTCTTGTTAGTATGTCTGCAAAAAGTATTACCCTTTGTTACAGAGGAATCGTCAGTCTTGTGTGTGGCACATTTTACTACTGCGATCTCCTGTGGTAATAATAAAGCATCTAACAAATCATTGACAAAAACAGCATTCTGTACAAAGACATGGGTCTGGAGTGTTTCTTCCCGGGCCTCCGCTGAAAATTGTCTGGTTCCAAGTCGGACTTCCTTGGTAAACAAATGTTAAGTAAATAACTACTAGAACATCAGGTTTGCACATAGCTGAGCATTGCTCATCAAGTTACTTGTCTTACTGACTTATTCAGTATTTAAATTTCCCTCAGTCCTCCCTAGTAGATCAGTAGCTATGGCTATGCACTTCCTGACTTTCTCTCTGTGGCCAGTCTGGTTGAGATGGGTGTTCTGAGGCATTGTAGCAGTTGCCTCATGTACATTGACAACCCACTTGTTCTTAATAAAACAGAGAAAGTATGTGAAAGGTGTAAATACACTTTAACGCTGGGGGCAAAACTCTCTCACACAACCAAAACTAATCCTATAGAGGCTGTCAGTGACATTTATACCACAGCTACTGTACAGGGTAAAGACCCCACACATAGCATTACTTGTGCTGCGACACTTACAGGTAGCCTTCCTAAAGCACTAAGACCTCCTGCACAGTAAAATTAAAGAAAGGGTCCTCGGCCATCACGTAAATACTCCATTAAAACACCACCCACAGCTACACATAGTAACACTGTGTCCAATGCCTCTGCTGCCAAGCTCTTAAGACAAAACAGCATACAGCAAAATTTCCTGGTCAGTGATGTTTCTATAGTGAGTCACATCAATGTCCTCCTCACCAGAGTGAGTTAAGGAGAGTGTCTCAGTTAGCTGCCTTTACGGGGCTAGGATCCATTAGATCACCCAGGTAATCAGGTCATTGAACCACAGGTATCAGTATGACTCTGTCATAGTCCATTAGAGTGTTAATGACATGAGATGTACCTCCCTTGACTATATGAAATGAGACATGATCGAGCTTCCTGATTGTGTGTCTGAGGCAGGTATGAGCCTAATGCTGAGTAGCATACTATCTTCTTCAATGATGATGCACGTTACCAACAGAAAATTATTTTAACAATTGGCTTAACTTCTGGTGTCACTCCAGGGGAATGCGCTATTTGACTGCCTGGGAAGACATGGTTGACAGACCATTGTGCTTTGCCAGGGATGGTCTACACTTATCCCGTCTAGCCTGTCGGATAGTGGCAAAGATGTTTTCCACCCCATAGTGCCTTTTTAGGCAATGCCATACTGATAAACCCACTGACTTAACTTAACCTATGAAAGAATATCTGAAGGTGGTACTGCTCGATGGTAGAAGTCCTAACAAAAAACTCCACTCCCTGCAAGCCTTCCTCTCCCTGGAGAGTGTAGTCATCTGTGTAGTAACAGAGACATGGTTTAAAGTCATGGAGCGTACACCAGCAATGCAAGGTTGTAATACCTTTCACACCTTTAGACCATACCGCACAGGAGGGAACTAAAGGTGGAGGAGTCTCTGTCTATATTAAGAACAACCTCACCAAAAGACTGGTTGAAGTCTATGGCCCATTGGGACCTATATTTGTACAACTCAGCGTAAACAGGGTGCTGTACCATATCCTTATAGGTCAGTTAACTGAGTTAATTGAGTTACTCACCCCACTTTGCTCGGCTTTAGTTGCTACAAAAAGAAGCCAGGAAGCGGATGGTACGTCCGAATGGACCGAGGAGGCAGGGCGTTCCAAAAGTAAGAGGAAAAGACATAATCTTGAAAGGAGCCCTGGGCGGACGGAGGAAGCGGAACCGAATGGTAGCAACTTCGATCCTGCAAATACGCCAATGGTTCTACAAAGACTGGGAGAATGTATGGGTAGCAACGAGAGTCGGGGTTTAACTGACCGGAATTACAAGAGCAATTGCTCAGGTTTAAAAGCCTCAGGTACTGTTCCTCCCACTATTGACAATTTTGATATGTTAGAATGGCTTAAAAATCCTATGGACACTAAATTATATAGAACAGAAGAGGGTGCACCAATGGATGGTGACTCTTATGCTATGAAAATTAATAAATTGTCTGGCATGATGTATAGATATAAATCAATGAATATAGAAAATTGTTATCTCAAGGAATGTATCAAACAAAAAATAGTACCAAAGGGTTTAAGGGTCTGGAAATACCCTAATAATGTAGAAACTGGTACATTGTTTCATACTGAACTTGTGAATGTGTTTAATGAATGTGGTATTAGTGTATTGAGGCTCATTATAAAAGAAAATAATAGGAAATTAGAAAGTTTGGAAGAAGAAATTAGAGTCCTGGATGATTTTATTAAGAAGGATATGCTGTTTGAAGTCAAAAAAGAAAAAGAAAAATATTTAAATATGGGCTCAGAAGTGGATGCTAAATGTTCTATTTTAGAACAAAGAAAAGTTAAGAAATTAAGGAGAGATATTGAGGAATACCAGAATGATATTAGTTACCCTAAGCCACCTGCTATAAAATGGGAACACAATAGCAGAATTGGCTGTAAGAAGAGTAACATTAGGTATGACTCTAGTAATATTCCTGAGGAAGAAGAAGGGTGGATTAATTACGATACTGAATTTCCACCATTAAATAGAACGAAGAACCATGGAAATGACAATAGATATCAAAATTTTCAATGGAGGGGAGGGAGAAGGGGGAGAGGGAGATATTAAATGTAGTTACTAATACCCTCAGACCCACCCACATTTTTTCCCCTGAGGAGATGGAAATTATGACACAACAAGTGAGCCCTGATATCAGCTTGACAGTGGAGGATGAGTTAATTACAGGTATCCTATGTACAGGAACTACATATTCACTTAATAATTTTTCCATTTACAATTTTAGTAATGTTAGCATTAATAAAACACATTTTGATATTTTAAGTAAGGGGTTCAAATTCATTCCTAACACGAAAGGTGACCTGGTTCAGTCCTTAATAGATATGAAGTTGTTCCTAAGGAAAGTGAATCTTTGTGTCACACTTCCCCCTAAGGTGTTGGATGAAAACCGCCAGGAAAATATACTCATCAGAAAAAGTACATATAATCCCCCCTATCACCCCCAGATTAGAAACCTTGACCTGATATTAGAGAAGAAAATTAGAGAAGAATTTAAATTTGTGGAGAAAGAATATAATATCACAAATGAAGAATACAATACATTAAATGAGTTAAGGTTCAATAATCAAGTCAGGATTATGAAACCTGACAAAGGGGGAGGGGTGGTTATAATGGAAAACATTATCTATGATGGTAAAATGCATAGTATCTTAGGTGATGGTAACAAATATAGAATTGTTTCTTTAAATGAAGTACAATTAGCCTACCAAAAAATAGATAATATTTTAGACAATTTGCTACTGGAAGACATTATAGATGTTAAATTACATCAGTTTTTGTATGTACCTAAACCAAGGATACCCATTATTTTTGGGATACCAAAGGTACATAAGAATGTCAGTGACCCACCGTTAAGACCGATAGTCTCAGCGGATGGTTCCAAGACTACCAGCTTGGCCAAATATGTGGATATAACAGCAAAACATATTTGGGCCATGAACAAATATATATTAAAGGATTCTTGGGACCTATTGAGGGACATTAAGTCAGATTTATTCTCAAATGATCTCATTTTTGTGACAATTGATGTCATTGATTTATTTTCATGTATACCCCACCATGAAGGTATGAGACGTTTTGCAGTGATTTATTTTCTGTGCTTGCAATAAAGTGTGTTGGTCATCGCTGGTGAACTGCTTCCGTGGTTTTTGGATTTTTTGGCTTTGTATTTCGAATTTGGCACCTTTTTTGTGTTTGGTTGGTACGGCGCTTCATCATGGATAGCAGTGCTACGGCTTTGAACCGGGAGGACTTGGGACAGTCCCGAAAACTTATAGGTCAGTTAACTGAGTTAATTGAGTTACTCACCCCACTTTGCTCGGCTTTAGTTGCTACAAAAAGAAGCCAGGAAGCGGATGGTACGTCCGAATGGACCGAGGAGGCAGGGCGTTCCAAAAGTAAGAGGAAAAGACATAATCTTGAAAGGAGCCCTGGGCGGACGGAGGAAGCGGAACCGAATGGTAGCAACTTCGATCCTGCAAATACGCCAATGGTTCTACAAAGACTGGGAGAATGTATGGGTAGCAACGAGAGTCGGGGTTTAACTGACCGGAATTACAAGAGCAATTGCTCAGGTTTAAAAGCCTCAGGTACTGTTCCTCCCACTATTGACAATTTTGATATGTTAGAATGGCTTAAAAATCCTATGGACACTAAATTATATAGAACAGAAGAGGGTGCACCAGTGGATGGTGACTCTTATGCTATGAAAATTAATAAATTGTCTGGCATGATGTATAGATATATAAATCAATGAATATAGAAAATTGTTATCTCAAGGAATGTATCAAACAAAAAATAGTACCAAAGGGTTTAAGGGTCTGGAAATACCCTAATAATGTAGAAACTGGTACATTGTTTCATACTGAACTTGTGAATGTGTTTAATGAATGTGGTATTAGTGTATTGAGGCTCATTATAAAAGAAAATAATAGGAAATTAGAAAGTTTGGAAGAAGAAATTAGAGTCCTGGATGATTTTATTAAGAAGGATATGCTGTTTGAAGTCAAAAAAGAAAAAGAAAAATATTTAAATATGGGCTCAGAAGTGGATGCTAAATGTTCTATTTTAGAACAAAGAAAAGTTAAGAAATTAAGGAGAGATATTGAGGAATACCAGAATGATATTAGTTACCCTAAGCCACCTGCTATAAAATGGGAACACAATAGCAGAATTGGCTATAAGAAGAGTAACATTAGGTATGACTCTAGTAATATTCCTGAGGAAGAAGAAGGGTGGATTAATTACGATACTGAATTTCCTCCATTAAATAGAACAAAGAACCATGGAAATGACAATAGATATCAAAATTTTCAATGGAGGGGAGGGAGAAGGGGGAGAGGGAGATATTAAATGTAGTTACTAATACCCTCAGACCCACCCACATTTTTTCCCCTGAGGAGATGGAAATTATGACACAACAAGTGAGCCCTGATATCAGCTTGACAGTGGAGGATGAGTTAAGTACAGGTATCCTATGTACAGGAACTACATATTCACTTAATAATTTTTCCATTTACAATTTTAGTAATGTTAGCATTAATAAAACACATTTTGATATTTTAAGTAAGGGGTTCAAATTCATTCCTAACACGAAAGGTGACCTGGTTCAGTCCTTAATAGATATGAAGTTGTTCCTAAGGAAAGTGAATCTTTGTGTCACACTTCCCCCTAAGGTGTTGGATGAAAACCGCCAGGAAAATATACTCATCAGAAAAAGTACATATAATCCCCCCTATCACCCCCAGATTAGAAACCTTGACCTGATATTAGAGAAGAAAATTAGAGAAGAATTTAAATTTGTGGAGAAAGAATATAATATCACAAATGAAGAATACAATACATTAAATGAGTTAAGGTTCAATAATCAAGTCAGGATTATGAAACCTGACAAAGGGGGAGGGGTGGTTATAATGGAAAACATTATCTATGATGGTAAAATGCATAGTATCTTAGGTGATGGTAACAAATATAGAATTGTTTCTTTAAATGAAGTACAATTAGCCTACCAAAAAATAGATAATATTTTAGACAATTTGCTACTGGAAGACATTATAGATGTTAAATTACATCAGTTTTTGTATGTACCTAAACCAAGGATACCCATTATTTTTGGGATACCAAAGGTACATAAGAATGTCAGTGACCCACCGTTAAGACCGATAGTCTCAGCGGATGGTTCCAAGACTACCAGCTTGGCCAAATATGTGGATATAACAGCAAAACATATTTGGGCCATGAACAAATATATATTAAAGGATTCTTGGGACCTATTGAGGGACATTAAGTCAGATTTATTCTCAAATGATCTCATTTTTGTGACAATTGATGTCATTGATTTATTTTCATGTATACCCCACCATGAAGGTATGAGACGTTTTGCAGTGATTTATTTTCTGTGCTTGCAATAAAGTGTGTTGGTCATCGCTGGTGAACTGCTTCCGTGGTTTTTGGATTTTATGGTCTACACTTATCCCGTCTAGCCTGTCGGATAGTGGCAAAGATGTTTTCCACCCCATAGTGCCTTTTTAGGCAATGCCATACTGATAAACCCACTGACTTAACTTAACCTATGAAAGAATATCTGAAGGTGGTACTGCTCGATGGTAGAAGTCCTAACAAAAAACTCCACTCCCTGCAAGCCTTCCTCTCCCTGGAGAGTGTAGTCATCTGTGTAGTAACAGAGACATGGTTTAAAGTCATGGAGCGTACCCCAGCAATGCAAGGTTGTCATACCTTTCACACCTTTAGACCATACCGCACAGGAGGGAACTAAAGGTGGAGGAGTCTCTGTCTATATTAAGAACAACCTCACCAAAAGACTGGTTGAAGTCTATGGCCCATTGGGACCTATATTTGTACAACTCAGCGTAAACAGGGTGCTGTACCATATCCTTGTAAACTGTTGGTCCCCTCCATATCCCAGGAAATCCATACTACTTGTCTCAATTTACTAGATTCCCTCACCATTCCACCCAGTACGATATTCTTGGGGGATCTCAACTACCCCACTCTAGACTGAGAATCCTACACCACTTCTAATGCACAAGGCCAGAGATTCCTAAACTTTGTTAATATCAACATCCTGGAAAAGTTGGTCTATTCTCCTACTAGGGGTACAAACATCCTTGATCTTATACTCACGAACTTGGAGGCTGATGTTCCTCACCCAATGTAATGTTTTCACTCAGATCTGACCATAAGGCAGTATTACATGAAATAAAAATGAAATCCAGTGATCTAGCGAAAACAAAACTCTTTAGGAACTATTCCAAGGCTAACCTCTCTCTCTACTCAGCAACACCTTGGCTAAATTGCTAGGACTCCCAAACCCAGTAAGCACCATATCATATGTTGAGCTGTTTACAAAATCTCTGTGCAGCCATATTAATAACTGTATAGAGTAACCTGTGCCCACTCGTATTAAGTTTAAGACAAACTCAGAAGACAAGTAGCCTTGGTGGAATTACAGTACAAATCGGTTATACAACAAAAGAAAAAAGTCTTGGCCAAGTATAGGAAGAACAAAGCCATATATACTAAAATCCCCCTGACCAGTCTAAACAGGTATCTAATAATACTAAATTTGAAAGAAAAAGCTTCTCAGACTAAGGGCAACCACAAAGCTTAATACAGCTATGTCCGTAACTTCAGTGATAATGCACAACAATGCACAGAACTTATTGTAAATGGCATCACCCATACTGAACCAGAGACCATTGCCAACCTTTTGGCTGACAGGTTCAGCTCATATTTCTCCCCCCAACTCCCCCTCTGATAGTCTAAAGGAAATACTGCATGCCGTAATCACCCTAACCATTACTAGGGAACAGGTCATCAGTACACTTTCCAAGGCCAAAAACACTGCATCAGTGGGCCCCAATAACATCCCAGGATGTTCAATAATAACCATGAAACATGACCTGTCTGGCCATGTGAATCATTTTTCATCGGGAGACTTCAGTAAGATTTTTGTCCCCAAAGAATGGAATATGGCTACAGTCATTCCCTTGCACAAAGGAGATCCAACCACTGAAATGGGTAACTGTAGGCCCGTAAATCTTACCAGCCTCATATGTAAGACCATGGAAAGAGTAATTATGAGCATGATAAATGAGGACATAGATTAACCTGCAAGCAGTGGACCCTTCACAGTTCAGTTTTGTTAAAGGAAGGTCATGCTTATTAAATCTGTTAGACTTTTTGAGATGGTCACCAAAGCATTGGATGAAGGAAAGACTGCACACACAGTTTACCTTGACCTGACCAAGGCTTTTGATACAATACTCAATTTGGGCATTATAGATAAGCTCACTAATTTAGGTATATACCCCTTTATCACCCGCAGGATAGCCAACTTGGCTCACTGATAGGCAACAGAGTTCGATCTTGGTGAGGCCACCTCCACCAAGATGCTAGTCACTAGCAGAATCCCCCAGAGCTTGGTTCTGGGCCCAATCCTTTTTTGACGTCTATTTCTCTGAAATGGAAGCTAATGCAGAAAGTTTACGACTTACTAAATTTACAGATGATTGCAAGCTGGGGTTTATCATTGGCTCCCCTGCAGACACTGGTATTCTTCATTAAGGCCTTTCTCTGACTAACAAATGGTGTCAAAGTCATGATTGTAAACTCATTGCTAAGAAATGCATAGTTGTACCCTTTGGGAAGTCAACCATCCTGTTTAATTACTATGTTGATGATACGCCCCTAAGAGTCGACCCTGGGTACACACATAGACAATACCCTTACCTTCAATGACCACATGGCCACATTGTTGAGGAAATCCTTTTATGTTGCGCAACTTTTAAGTAAAGGCATGGCATCCAGGTCCAAAGAGGTCATTATCCCATTGTGCTGTGCCTTTATCAGACCAATCACAGAGTACAGTTCTCCCTTTGTTATGTACCTGACCAGGCGTATGCAGCAGCTATTGTGACCTCAGAGGTTCCTTACAAAAAGAATACAAAGTGTAACAAAGTTACCTTATGCAGACCACCTTAAAGCCCTTTGCCTCTACTCAGTCTGCTATAGTTTGCTGAGGGGTGATCTTTGATTAGCTTTCAAGGCATCCACAAACCCCACACTTATGAATCTCCTACATATTTGTAAGTCAAAGAGTACCAGAAATACAATATCTAGGGACCTGAATTTTGTCTGTGACTTAAACAGCACATGTTGGAGAGACAGATGTGTGTCCCAGAGACTGCCCTTCCTATGGAACAGGCTTCCCATCCATGTGAAACTGTGTATGTTCCCAGTTTAAGCACAGCCTAGACCAGTTGATGGGGAATTGGAAATTTACACTGGGCCTGACACCCGTGTCCCTTATGGAGACAGAGGTAGCTTATAAATACCTGGCCCTCAATGTCCTGTTTGGATACAGGACATCATTATTCTTTTGGCAAACTTGGCTAGGCTTAGAACCCCCCCCCCCCCCCCCCCCAGGTTGTTAGCCTAGTAACAGTCTCTGAATCCATGAATCTATGACATGATGTTTTTTGACTGACAATAGATGAGAGGACAGCGAAGATGTTTTTGAATAAGGGAAAATTTAGAACTGTACAAGATAAAAGTTGAATTCCACGCAACTGTATCCTTCTCCACACCTTTTGTGATTACTTGCTTACTGACATTAGAGCAGGACTGCTTGGCAGAGTGTTGATTTTCTGATAAAAATGAAGGCTCACAGTTTAGTTGACCTAAGGAATGAAGGCAGTAGCAGAACTCAAGGACAGTAAGCAGATGTGGGTGCAGGTAACAGGAAGGAGGAGTAGCCTATGCACATTGCAGGTACAAGAGGGTTTACTTTTTGTAAATCAGTAAGTATATCTTTTTTTGATAGAAAGCTGTTTCTCCTGCCTTTAAGATGATGTTATGTACTTTGGAAAATTAATTTGTTCCACACAGCTTTTATTTGAAGTGTGGCTACCATCCTGGTTTGGAAACCACTAATGACCACTGCTCGTATTTGTTGATTTAAGCCACCTGAAACTACTACAGCAACCATCTGACCCCAGTCTGCTTAAGTAGAAGGCTACTTTGATATATACAACTTTATTTTCTTTCAGATCTGGGATATGAAAATCTTCTGTGTACACACCTAAATAGTAACTGTATGGATTAAAGTAAAAAAATGTGGTAGAGTGTAGTAATGTGCATTCTGTCTATTTATTTAATTTATTTATTTATTTATTTTACATTTGTTGATAGAGTCCCACTGGATTACAAGTCCATTTTCAGTGGAGGCCCGGGGAGAAAAGCTCCAAGAGAACAATTTTTTTTTTTACAAAACATAGTTTTAAGGACAGACTTTTGACATACAATTTCCATAGAAGAGACTTTGACATACATATTAACTAACAGATAGGATACATTCATTATCTGCAATATAATATTAAATTTTAAAAGATATTCCTAAATTTAGGATCTATGATATTACATACATAATTGTGCTTTAATCCAAACTGTCTCTCTCTTTTGTAATGCAGGTATATTACAGGACAACACAAAGCAATGTTTTCTTTTAATATGCTTCAAATACTGTCTGTACCTTTTCAGTGTTAGTATTGTACCCTGGGCATAGCTGAAAACAGTTCTCAGACCAGCTCACCTAGCTGATTAATGAATGTTGGATCAATAAGTAAGTTTAGGTAATGAATTGATGTCTCTGAAGGGTAGGCAGGGACATGAGTTGTAGAACTACAGCCGTAGACTGATGAAACATAGGAACAGTACAGAGGGACTCATTTTCCAGGTTTATCTGATTGATGGGCTGATGTTATGTTATAATTGAGCAAGGCAGGAGTAAAATTAGACCCCACTTCATCAAAGTGTCTGTTGCCTTGTACAGTTATTTTGAGTGTGATACACTGGATATGTACATCCATGCAGTCATTTTTCTGTAGTGCATTATCCAGGCTATTCATAGTCTAATACAATAGTTTGTGTGTTTTTGTACGTACATTTTAATCACTTGTTTTTGGTGGTGTTACTTGTTCTAAAATAAACTCACCCAGCATTGTATATTTATCAGGATTGGTAGTGGTTTATTACTCTGATTATGTCTTACCTTCAGAACCTAAAGTGTCTGTCTCAGTTAGCAATCTTATTTTACAAAAAATTAAAAAACAAAAAAAAAAACAATGTAATTGTACATAACTTTTGTGATTGTTCATTGTGGCTCAACTGAGGGGGGTCCCCTTTAGCATGGTGTATCACTAAACTTTGAGGAGCAGAAGTAAGTGATGATATGCTGTTTTAACACATACATCTCTTCTTATGGTAGAGTTCAGAGAAAAGCATTTATCTGTTAATAGAGCCTTGAGTGGCTTATTATGCTTTAAAGCTCCAGGGCTATAAGTCTGTTGAGTCATGACAAGTACCTCAATCCTCAAAAGAGAACTGTGCCTTGTTAAAATAGGAAATGAATCATGAAAATGGGGCTCCCCAATTCCTGCTGAGCAGCAACCTGACTTAATGTTTTGAAGGGTTGCCAGTCCTTGTGGCTGTGCATACATGGACTACAGCATAGCTGTGTGCTTTTTAATCTGTGTAGCTAGTAACCCTTACTGGTAATATTCAGTAAGGTGTTATGAAAGCTTGCTTTGTTCCCTTCAGTACTTGTCCCCTGTGGCAGCAGACACTAAAACAGAACTGTCATTATTACTGGACTTAGAACTTGTAATTGGGGAAAAAATATTGGCCCCTACTAGAAAACAGTGAGAGGCTCAGAGGCTTGACATCTCCAAAGTAAGTTCGAATGGGAGCCAGCAAAAAGGAAATATGTGTATCAGTTATTAAGATGTCAGCTTGGTGATGTGATCCTTGGCAACAAAACACTTATCTTGCATTACAATATATTGATACCTTTCAGAATTTTAAGTGAAAGGAGTAATCCTGTTGCTGCTTTGAACTTATTTTAAACAAGAAAAATTTTTTATTTTTTTTTCTCAGTTTTATGAAAAACAACATGCACAGAAATCCTCGATTAATGTGTAATATATTAATAGTATGTTTTGTCTGCTATGAGTTCTTATTTTGGCCCTTTAAAACTATCATCTGTTTGCTGTGTTTTTAACCCAGAACATGAAATTTAATTTGTTTCATGCATGCTTGTTACTTGTATGAGTTTGTGATGTTTATTTTTAACATTTGATTGTGATTATGGTCTTTGTCATTACATAGCCCACCCGTTTGTCTTATGCTGTTGCATTGTAATCATGCCTTTTTCTTAGTGGTATTCTTATGAGTTATGTTTTGAGTCTAGGTGCATTTTTCTTTTCTGCGTTTGTTCTTGTGATTTTGCTGTTGTGCTTGCCTACTGTGATTGTGAGTGTATGAGACTTGCCATAGTACTTTTTTAAAGGGAATTGATGCTTTAGAAAATTGACAATCCCAGATTTATCAGGCAGTAGCAAAAGCAATGTTAAGTTGTCAATCTCGCCTTCATTCTTGCTGGATGGGTTCAGAGCCGAACCTCGGCTCCGATTCGGCCTATTACTAAAGCTTGAGAGCTATTTTTACCAGCTCGAGGCTATCCTATGTCCCATAATGCTAGGCGTGATATACCCAGATCTCTTTTGCCGCTTCAGCTACGAAGTTGCATCTTTTTGCTGGCTCAGGTTGTATTAATATTTTTTTCTTGGTTTTAGTCAGCTTTTTGGGTTAAAATATTAGCGATAGTGTTTTATAGTTACTACCCTTTAGATCCCTGTTTTAGGATTCCCTTTTAGGTAGTTTTGATACAGTTTTTCCCCTCACCTAATAGTTAGGCCCTTGGCCAACCCTCTTCCATACTTATTTGTCTGTAGTTGTATGTGTGTGCCTAGTTAGATTGTATTCATAAGTGTGGGGTTTTGTTATATTATTCTGGTCTGTTACAACCTTTTTGTGTGTGTGTGTGTGTTTGGCTGATTGTGTCTAGACCTCCCTTAGTCATCCTAGTCTGCCAGTCATCTTTTTTCATGATGTCTAAGGACACTAAGGTCTCGGGCTTCAAGAAGTGTGACTCGTGCTGTCAGAAGATGTCTCTGACAGACGGTCACACTTCTTGTGTATATTGCTTGGGCCCTCTGCACCTGCAGGACTCTTGTTCTGTCTGCCATGCGTTCAGTCCAAGAGTCCTGCAGGAACGCAGAAACAAACTTATTTTGAGAGGCTTGTTAAAGCCTGAAGGTTCCCCGGCTAAGCCTTCGTTGGGTAAACCTTCTAAGCCCACCAAACCGTCGGCTCCATGTTCGGAGCCGTCGCCGAGCGGTGCTACTACTACCATGGCATTGGTTCCGGACGGAACCGATGATTCGAGGCCTCAGTCGGCTCCGACCCTGCTGTCGGAGCCGTCTTTGAGCAAGAAGCGTTACATGTCTTCCTCCCTGGAATCGGTCCATTCAGCTCTGAAGTCTCCCTTGTTATCAGAGCGGAGTCACAGGTCCCATTCCTCTCGGTCTTCCAGGCTGTCAGACCATGACCTTGAGAGGGTGGTTAGCAGACTACTTAAGTCGCAGGCACTGGCCCAAATGTTGCATAGCCCTCCTCATCAGGCAGTGGCTTTCACTACTCCTTCTTCGATTCCTCCTCCGACTCTTCTTGTGAGTTCAGAGCCGGAGATCGTAGGGGTCGGGAACATCGGAGCCGATACCACCCCTTTTGGCTCCCTTGTCGGCGCCGATCTTTTCCTTGGTTCCATCCTTGGAGGGATCTGGGCGCTGGGACTCTCTTGTCGGCTCCGAGGGGGCGAGTGGCATCGGACCCTTGTCCGACCCCGTTCTCCCTCTCGGAGCTTCGGCGCAGGTGAGTTCGGCCCCGACATCGGCCTCGGAGCCATCCCTCTCGGTGCTGGGAGGAGTCCTTGTCTCTTCGAAGCGGGGACCCCCTTCCCTGCCTGACAGGGGCGCCTTTGAGGTCATGAGGAGTGTGCTGGCCCCTGTGCCTGCTCCACGGTCGGCTCCTTCGGCTCCTCCCTCTATGGTGCCTGCTTCAGTCTCTACCCGCTCTCTCGATCCTGAGCGTGGAGAACCGAAGCTACAGGTTGCCCCATTGGGCGTATCCTCCTCTTCCGAGGCCTCCCCTGATCCTTCAGGGGAGCCCCCTCGAAAGAGAAAATGCAAGAGGAAGCATGTAGACTGCCCTGAATCAATCACATCGGACACTGACCTGGATGACTCAGAAGGGTCCCCAAGGTCCCCCTCTGAGGATGTCTCATTTTCTGACATCCTGGAGATTCTTAAGCAGAGGGGAAACTGGTCTGCTCTTAACCCTTCTGAGGATGAGTCGGTGTACCTGGATGCGTTCGGTTCTCCCCCTTCCACCTCCTGGGTGTCTCCGCCTTTCGACCCTCTCATGGATGTGGTGGCTCGAAAGGTGTGGACGGCTCTGGATACTATGGAACCAACTCCCCGGAGGCCTACAAAATTTATTACAACCCCTTCTGACAAGCAGTTTCTAACTAAGGGCATCCCTGTTGATGCCATGGTGGTGGCGGCGGCCACTAAAAAGGAGTTGGCTGACCCTTCAGTACCTGTCCATCCTCCTAATAAGGAATCTAGGACTATGGACAGGTATGGCAAGTGGATGTTTTCCTCAGCGACCTTTGCTATGCGGTCGCTGAATTATTTGTGCCATTTCACCCGTCTCCAGAGAGACCTTCTGGGTGATACCTTACAGGACCCATCAGCTGCGGGGTCTCAGGAAAAGATCAACTCCCAGCTGGGGACCCTAAACTCTATTGTCAACTCCTCCATGCGGCTCATTTCCTATGCAGCCGATGGAGCGAGTAGGGCTGCAGGCACGGACATCACTCTAAGGAGACACGCCTGGATGCGACTTTGCAATTTTGCTGACCCCTTCAAGGCATCCTTCAATAACACCCCCTTTGATGGTTCTGCCTTGTTTGGACCTCAAGTGAAGGATACATTGACCAGGTGCGAGCAGGAAGGCAAGACTCTCTCTGCCGTAGGAGTCCGTTTTTCTACCCCTTCTAGACCATACCCTAAGGGTCAGAAGGGTGGGAAATGTGGTTCTGCAAACCTCAGGGAGTACTGCCTGATGCATGTGGTGAGCTTCCCTCCAGAGGCAGAGGAGGGAACAATAACAGACGCCGCCCGAGGGGCAGGGGGCATCTGCAGAATCAGGGTAGCAGAGAATCCTTCTCTGACAAACCCTTCCAGCACCACTTTCGGGGCAGTCAGGGGAGGACTATCACTGTACCCAGAAGCCTGGCATTCCCTCACACAAGACAATTGGGTATGGTCGATCCTATCCGAGGGTTACAAAATCCCCTTTATTCATACCCCTCAGCCGCCACAAGGGCCCCATTCCAGACATTCCACCCCGTCTAAGGGATCAAGCAGCATTAGAAATTTCAAAGCTGCTAGAAAAAAAGAGCCATCCAACCAGTTCCAGCAGACCAACAAGGATCTGGAGTCTACTCCAAGTTCTTTTTGGTACCAAAAAAGACAGGGGACTGGAGACCTATTTTGGATCTCAGCAAGCTGAACAAGTCTGTTCAAAGAACGAAATTCCGGATGGTCACGCTTCAGTCCGTTCTACCCTTCCTGGGTCAGGACAATTGGATGTGCTCTATAGACCTTCAGGATGCGTACTATCATATCAAAATGAACAGGCGCTCCAGGAGGTTTCTCCACTTCCGGATGGGAGCCAGTCACTACCAATTCAGGGCCCTGCCCTTTGGCCTCACCACAGCTCCCAGGGTGTTTACCAAATGCATGGCAGTGGTTGCGGCTCACTTGAGACGAAAAGGATTCCAGGTGTTTCCATACTTAGATGACAGGCTCCTTATTGCCACCACCAAGCGTCAGCTACTCCATTCCAGAGATTATACCCTCCAAATTTGCAACGAGCTAGGTTTCTCTATAAACACCGAAAAGTCTGCCTTGTTGCCTTGTCAGTCTATTACCTTCATAGGCGCCGTTTTAAACACTGTCGAACTGTCTGCAAAACTGCCTGTACAAAGGGTATCAGACTTTCGAGGTCATGTTCAAATCCTACTACAAGAGAGCAGAGTCCAGGCCAGATTCTTACTAAAAACCCTAGGTCTCATGGCAGCAGCTATCACATTACTTCCCCTAGCTCATTTTCACATGCGGATCCTGCAGTGGATGCTGTTTTCCCAGTGGTCCTTTCAACAGCTTCCAATGTCACACAGCATTCTAATCACTCAGTCATGCAAAAGACACCTTTCGTGGTGGATGGTCTCCCCTCAGGTTCTTCACGGCAGACCCTTTGTCCTTCCTCCTCCCGTGGCTACTGTGACAACAGATGCCTCCCTGATCGGGTGGGGGTGGGGGCATTTTCAGGGCAGGACAGTCCAGGGCACATGGCAGCCATTTGAAAGCCACCTGCACATAAATGTCCTGGAAATGAGAGCGGTACTTTTAGCATTGCAGGCCCTTCAAGACTCTCTACCCACTGGGACTATTGCAATTCAGACAGACAATATGTCTGTAGTGTGGTACATCAACAAGCAGGGCAGAACCAGATCCTACCCCCTATGTCGAGAAGCACTCAGACTGTGGCAGTGGGCGATCTCTTCTCAACGGTTTCTGGTAGCAACGCATATCCCCGGGAAGTCCAACGTCATAGCGGACAGGCTGAGCAGAGCCATTCTCATGCCCCACGAGTGGTCTCTCAACCAGCTAGTAGCGGAAAAAATCTTCAGGAGGTGGGGTCAGCCTTGTTGCTACCCCTCAAAACAGCAAGTGCCCAGACTTCTTCACCCTCTTCCCTCTCCCAGGTCTTCCCCCCAGAGACGCTCTAGTCCACGATTGGCCCCGGGGTCTTCTGTATGCCTTTCCCCCTTTTCCCTTAATTACTCAGCTAATCCAGAAAGCAACTGATGTCCTTCATGGATGCATCTGCAGTCATAACAACTGGGTTGTCCTGTCGTCAGGCAGCCCTTCGGTCGGCCGGATTCCAAAGTCCGGGTCCGGCTTCGGCTGATGTTGCACTTCACCCGACGTCATCTCTGCTGGCCTTCGGGTATAAAGGCATCAGCCGACGCCATTTTCCTCAGTCTTTCTTGCCGCGTGGCGCCCGAAGCAGAAGCTGTTCGCAAGTGCCGGTCGGTCAGATCCAGAGATTACTACTTCCGAATGCTACTTTGAAGACTTCTAAAAGCTAAGTACCCCGTTGGGGACTCTTTCTTGCCTCAGCCGATGTCAGAAAAAGTCAATAACTGTTTAACTTGTGGGAAACAAATACCTCATAAAGATTTCCACTCTTACTGTTTGCCTTGTTTAGGCCCAGACCACGACGTAGCAGCCTGTTCAGCCTGTGCCTCATTCAACCGACGAACGCTTAGGCGTCGGTCGGAGTTTGCTGAACAGTTTTTCTGCTCAGATTTTGCGTACATTATGCCGTCGGATCCTCCCGACTACCCAGATTGTTAAAAAGCGCAAAGAAAAAGACCGACACTCGCGGTCCGCGGTTTCGGCCGAAACCATGGTTAAGCAAACCGCGAGTGTCTCGGTTCCGGCCGAAACCGAGAAAACTGATCAAAGCACAGCTGAATCAATGACTACTACTGAGGCTCCTGCTACCTTACTTGAAACGGCCTCAGAAATCTTACCTACAGTGGTTACTAGTGACTTATCAGACACCATCCCTTTGGATGTCTCTACCCCAGCACGTGGTGCTGCTAGGCCTCCTGCAGCCATGTCTATTAAGGCCTTTACCAGGGCTAAAGCAGCCAAATCTACAAAATCAGTGCCTGTTAAGCCCCCCTCAACTAGGCCCACTTCTAGTTCACAAATGCTTACTCTGGCAGAAGATTTAATATCCTTAATTAGGGGATCTCAGTCTCACCCAGACAGGGCCTCTCAGCCCCCAGAAAAGAGACCTAGAGCAGAGCCCCCCGAGCCTGTGTCCTCTGATGATTCCGCGGAGGACTCTGATATTACAGACCAGCCAGAGGCTCATTTCTCCAATTATGAAGACTCAGATGCTGAAGAATCCATTCCAGCTGCTTCTCCACCAGAAGAATTCTCCTTTGGGGAAACCTTACATGCCATGCGAGAACAATTCCAATGGCAGGAACAGGATTTCTCAGATTCCAGAAAAGACTTAGGACTTTTCTGCACCTACCACAACACAGGCCTTTAGCTATACCTCCTGTCCTCTCTGTTGTGGACGATGCATTTAATGATGTCTGCACTGCACCAGATTCCTTACCTCCAGCCCCTGTCAAACCAGACAGATTTTACAGGGTTCCAGACACTCATCACCACTTATACAAGGCCCCACTTGCAGACCCGAAACCATATCCCAGGGGCCTAAGGCAGCAGCCTCGACCACAGCAAAAACCCTATTCCTTCTCAAAGGGAAGCCAGGTCTTTAGACAGATGGGGCAAAAGGTTTACACCTCCGCTACTCTCTCAGCTAGAGCTTTAAATTGTCAGTTTCACATGATACAATACCAAGAGTTTATGCTTGATCAGTTAACTAAAAGCTATCCTCTGATGACTCTATAGATAAGAAATATATATTAGAAATGGTAAATAACATACAACAGGTTAGTAACCATTCCTTAAAATGTGGCTATGATGCACTGGAGGCTTCATTTAGATCAGCCATGACTGGCACAGTGATAAGAAGACATGCATGGCTGAAGGAACAGGTCTTACCGGATCATGTTAAAGCTAAGTTATTAGATGCACCTATGGATAAGGCCAGTTTGTTTGGTACACCTGCCCAGCAGGTAATGAAGAAAATGGAAGAAAAGGCAAAATCTGTACAAACGGTTAAAGATTTCTTGCAGGTTCAACCCCCAAGGTTTAGCAGGAACTGGCCTGCCAAAAATTGGTCCTTTCCTGACTCCACAAGACCCCAGAGGGGCAGGAATAGACGTCCCAGAGGCAGAAATCAATCCAGAGGGGGTGCCTACAGAGGACGACAGTGGCAAGGTAATAACAGAGGCACAGACACAGCCACTGCCACTACAACAGCACAGTGACTTGATTCTAACTCCGCCTACCAGGGAACAAATAGCAGCACCATTAGGCGGAAAATTAACCTTATTTTCGAAAAACTGGCACTATATCACAAAAGACAAGTGGATTCTGCAAACCATAGACCAAGGATACCGGTTCCACTTCCACACTTTACCAGTCAAAAGAGGAATGCCAAACCTGCCTCCAAATCAAAAAACAGAAGCTCTACAGCAGATAATGCAACTAACAAAAATGAGAGCTGTGGAAAGAGTGCCAATAACAGAACAAGGCAAAGGATTCTACTCCAGACTATTCCTAGTTCCAAGAAAGGAAAAAAGCTGGAGACCTATTCTCGACCTGTCCATCTTAAATACATACATCATTGTCCCAAAATTCAAAATGCTGAGCCTCCAGCAACTTCTTCCCATGCTGGGCAAGGAGTGCTGGCTGGTAACTCTAGATCTCAAGGAGGCATACCTGCACGTCCCCATACGACCAATTTGCAGAAGATACCTCAGATTTCTTGCAGGATCAGAGCACTATCAATTCTCAGCATTGCCCTTTGGCTTATCTACTGCCGCCAGACTATTCACAAAATCCCTGGCATCAGTAATCGCCACTGCAGACTACAGGGAATCCAAATTTATCCATACCTGGACGACTGTCTGCTACAGGGGACAACAAAAGCAAGCTGACAACAGATTTACAAAGGGTCATTTACTTGCTACAAGCACTGGGATACACAGTCAATTTACAAAAGTCAAGGCTGATACCATCCCAAACAAGGACATTCTTGGGCTGAATTGGACACAGTAAAACAAATGGCATTCCTAACTGCAGAAAAACAAAAGAACTCCCTCTTTACTTCTTGGCACTAACAAAACAGAACAAGCTAACAGCAAGAAAAGTTCTACAGGCCTTGGGCTTCATGGCATCCTGCATAATCTTGGTTCCACATGCCAGACTACATATGAGAAAACTACAGTGGTACCTAAAGAATTTATGGTCCCAACACAGGCACAGCCTAGAAGCAGAAATTCCTCTAATCCCATGCCTAAAACAGGAGTTCCTATGGTGGGCTCAAGCATGCCAGTCAAATCCAGGCCTACCTTTCCACAACTATCAAGCAAGCCAAACCATCACAACAGACGCCTCAGACCTAGGATGGGGGGCTCACATGCTGGACAAATGCGTACAAGGATTGTGGACACAGGACCAGCTCCATTTGCACATCAACCTAAAAGAAATGCTGGCAGTAAAACTGGCAATCCAAAAATTCAGACCATTCCTCAAATCAGGACATTTGATGATAAGGACAGACAACACCACAGTCATGTGGTACATCAACAAACAGGGAGGCACTCATTCATACCCCCTATGCAGAATGACTTTGGACCTTTGGAACCTGACGCTCAGCTACAACATCCAGTTACAGGCAATATTCGTACCAGGAAAGGAGAATACTCTAGCAGACATGTTAAGCAGAACCACCTCGGATGCTCACGAATGGATGCTACACCCGGACATCTTCAAGGCCATCTCAAAGAAATGGGGAATGCCACAGATAGATCTATTCACTTCCCCTCTCAATCACCAGCTCAAAAAATTCTGCACAAGGACATTCCACCCACTTGCATGGAAAGTGGACTCGCTCTCCTTCAGCTGGAAAGGTCTGACAGCATATGCATTCCCACCTCTTCCCTTGATACACAAGGTATTACTAAAAATCAAGGAGGAACGTCCAAGGATAACCCTGATAGCTCCAAACTGGCCAAGACAACACTGGTACCCATTGCTGAGGAGCATGTCTCGGGACAAAATGTGGCCAATACCCCTGATGCCTTTGATGTTAACCCAGAACAAACTACAGCATCATGCATCCAAATCTAAAAACATTGCAACTGACTGCATGGAACATCACATAGCAGCAATTAATCCAGAGCTTTCCCAAAGGGTTAAAGACATTATCCTTGAAGCCCGCAGACCTTCAACAAGAAGGAACTATGCAGGAAAATGGAAAAGGTTTGTCATTTGGAGTGCTGAAAGAGGAAAAGATGTGTCCAATATAGACATTGCTAACATTCTGGAGTATTTGGCAGAGCTTCTACATACAGGCCTGTCCTATTCCTCCATCAAGATACATGCATCAGCTATTTCAGCAGAATACAGCTTTGATCCACCTGTCTTTTCACATCCTTTACTCAGGCAGTTCCTCAGAGGGATCAAGAATGTAAAACCTCCTAGGAAACCACCATTGCCAGCTTGGGATTTGAACTTTGTGCTGGAAAAGTTGACACTCGCACCTTTTGAACCAGCAGCAACAGCAGACCTGCAGCATCTATCGTGGAAAACTGCTTTCCTACTGGCAATAACCTCAGCAAGAAGGGTTTCTGAACTTCAGGCCCTAATGGCAGTACAACCCTTCCTAATCTTCCACCAAGATAGAGTGTCCATGAGGACTAATCCTACATTTATGCCTAAGGTGGTATCCAGAGTGTCTTTGAACCAGGCAATCCACCTACCTACCTTCTTCCCAAACCCACAAAACAGAGGGGAAAGAATGCTGCATACCTTGGATGTACATAGACAGCTACGCTACTACCTGGACAGAACAAAAAGTAACAGAAAAACTGACCAGCTGTTTGTAGCCTATGCAACAGGAAGGGAAGGAAAAGCGATTTCCAAACAGACAATCTCCAAATGGATAGGAAATTGCATACGATTCTGTTACTCCTTTCATGGAAAACCAATTCCACTGAACATAAGGCCTCATTCTACAAGGGCAACAGCCACTACCACAGCCTTCTTATGAGGAGTGGCAACCAAGGACATTATTGAGGCGGCTACTTGGACCTCCGTGCATACATTTGCCAAGCATTATAATTTACCTCTGTATTCCAGATCCCGAGCAGGGTTTGCCACTGCTGTACTGCAAGGGATCCTAACCACACCATAATCTATTCTTCCTCCTCCCCTAGTTGGCTATGGTATTCTACCCAGTTGTTATGACTGCAGATGCATCCATGAAGGACATAGTACAGTTTTGTACCTACCATAAATGTAGATGTCCGAACTGGATAGCATCTGCAGTCAGGATTACCCTCCCTCCTTCCCCTCTGTGGTACTCCTAGGGTATTTACCCTCCTAATAGCTAGCTGGCGGGGGGGAGTCTCTTATGGTGTATTTGTTTGTATATATGTACATACATGCTTATTTCTTTTGTTTGCCTTCTATCTTTTTTGGAAACATTGGCATTTACCCAAAATTTAGCCTTCCAAGAGGGCAACTGGCATCTGGGGCAAGAAACACTGAGGAAAATGGCGTCGGCTGATGCCTTTATACCCGAAGGCCAGCAGAGATGACGTCGGGTGAAGTGCGACATCAGCCGAAGCCGGACCCGGACTTTGGAATCCGGCCGACCGAAGGGCTGCCTGACGACAGGACAACCCAGTTGTTATGACTGCAGATGCTATCCAGTTCGGACATCTACATTTATGGTAGGTACAAAACTGTACTTTTTGAGATCCAGAATGATCCTTGTTGCCCCTTACTGGCCTCGATAAATTTGGTTTCCGTTCCTGCAACGTCATCTACTAGATCAACCCTGGCATCTGGACCCAGCGCCAGATCTTCTGACACATCAGTCGGGCGGGCTGCATCAATCTCTCCAATCTCTCAACCTCACAGCTTGGTTGCTCCACTTCCAACCCTAGCCAGGCTTCCCTCAATCTCTCATTCAGTTCGTGACATCATCCTCGCTTCGCACAAGTCTACCACCAGAAAGACTTATGCTAGCAAATGGAAGCATTTCTCTGTTTGGGCAAGGGAAAAACAAGATGACCCTTTTACAGCACCTGTCCATACAGTTTTAGACTTTTTGGCAGAACTTTTTCAAATGGGATCTTCTTCGGCCACCATCAGAGTTCAGTTGGCAGCCATTGCGAATTTTCACGTTGGTTTGTCAGAGACCAGCATTATGTCACACAAACTTTGTAAAGCCTTTCTAAAAGAAACCCTCTTACTTAGGCCCCTGGTAAAAGATCCTCCCCCACCATGGGACCTAAATTTGGTGCTGTCGTCTTTAATTCTCCCTCCCTTTGAACCTGCGGCTTCCTGTTCATTAAAGTTGCTCTCTTGGAAAACTCTGTTTTTAGTAGCCATCACTTCAGCGAGAAGGGTATCAGAGCTTCAAGCCCTTTGTGTTTGCCCTCCTTACCTTGTTTTCCATAAAGATAGAGTGTCACTTAGGACTAATCCGTCCTTTTTACCCAAAGTACTCTCCGAAAAAAATCTGAATCAGACCATCAATCTTCCTGTTTTCTTCCCACTCTATACCAATAGGTCTGAACGGAAGTTACATTGTTTAGACGTTCACCGTCAATTGCGCTTCTACCTGGATAGAACCAAGCAGACGAGGAAATCAGAACGGCTCTTCCTGTCTTACGTGGAAGGGAAACAAGGCCTACCAGTTTCCAAAGTAACCTTGTCCAGGTGGTTGACCCCTGTTATCATGTTGATTTACCAATTGAGGCATAAAGAGCATCCTATTAAGCCCAGAGCTCATTCAACCAGAGCATTAGCTTCTTCAGTAGCCTTTCAGGCAAGATTGAGAAAGGATTCCATTTGTGCAGCGGCCACATGGGCCTCTCCTCATACCTTCATTTCTCATTACAAGCTGGACATGGCCTCTAGAAGTAGGGCTGATTTTGGTTCCACTGTACTCAAGAGTTTGTTCCATTGAGCCACCCAGGACTAAGGTGCTAGGGACGCTGTCCCATCCAGCAAGAATGAAGGCGAGATTGACAACTTAACATTGAGAAGTTATGTACTTACCATAACGTTCCATGTTAGTTGTCTTCTTCTCGCCTTCTTTCTTGCATCCCACCCTCCATCCCCCTAGCCTGGACAGACCGAGAGTATCTTCTGGGATGTGTTATCATCAGAGTTATCTCCTTAGCTACCTCTTTCCCTTTCTTGGTAACTCTTATAAGAGTTTTTTATACCTAGATGTGTAGAGGTAGATCTATATATATATATATATATATATATATATATATATATATTCTTTGTCATGTCTGGGTATATCACACCTAGCATTATGGGACATAGGATAGCCTTGAGCCGGTAAAAATAGCTCTCGAGCTTTAGTAATAGGCCGAGTCGGAGCCAAGGTTCGGCTCCGAACCCATCCAGCAAGAAAGAAGGCGAGAAGAAGACAACTAACATGGAATGTTATGGTAAGTACATAACTTCTCATTCTATCCTGTGCCCTGATTTACAAAACTGTTCCTGAAATGTAATAAGGAAATTTAAGCATGGAACAATTCCGCCTTAACTCAAACATTTATTTAGAGCTGATGCATAGTTTACGCAAGTAAATAAAAATAGTAAATAAAAGTTTGATGTTGAAATTTAAAGAGCAAAGTGGGTTTTATGTTACATGGATTTTCAAAGTATTGCATTAAATTAATTCATCATGTATTTCATATTAGTTTGCATTTGTCATTATTACGTAATAATATAGTTTGCATTGAAATCTGTTTTTGCTGCTCACTGGGTTGGTCTTCTATTTCTTTATCTTCTTGTAAGGTCCTGTTGCTCTCACATTAATACCTTAATTAATTTGGCAGTAACTAGCACTAGTGTCGTAGAGGAGGAGTGTACCTGAATGTAACGTTTTCAAAGATTTGTTGAAAGATTCGGCAGATCTTGGGGGTATATTCAAAATGCACCTTTTCTTAGTAGTGACATAGTGATCCAGGCTTGTTTGTCTGCTGTCCCAGGATTTCAGTGATATGCTCTGTCTACTGCCTTACATCTTCTCTCTTCAAAGAGGCTACCAAGCTCTAAAGCAGCAACATTGTCATATTATGTTCCTCCAGCTACTCTTAGAAAACTGACTCAGAAGCTTGTTTTTTTAAAGTATACACTTAAGGGAACCACTGTTGTTTAGCATTGTACATATAAAGACCCAGTGAAGCTGCTTGCATAATGTGTTTGTTTTTCTTATCATTCTTTTTTGGCCTTCCTAACCATGACCAACAAGCCATGCGAGTGTTCAGCAATACAGTCCTTCTTACTACTGTTATTTATTGGAAGTTACCAGATGGGAGCAGTGAGATATGGGCCGGGAAGCCATCATCCTGCAGGAGATTACAATAATTTTTTTTTTGCTTTGAATGACCTCAGCTACACTGAGCAGATAATATGCGTAGTTGTGCCCAATGAAGCCTGTGACCCCCCACCCCACTAATAAATACTAACTCTAGGACCTCATAATCATAGTGAAAGAAAAAAACAGTCTAAACTCTTTGATTCTTTACCTTGCACTCAACAAATCTGAATTTCATATTTTAGTATTAATGAACTGGCTCTCGTTCACTACATTGACAAACACAGATTGTGTCAGAATATTTCTGGGTTGCCAAACTGTAATTGAGAATAATAAAATCATCATCATTCTCTTTCGGCTTTTCCCGTTAGGGGTCGCCACAGCGGATCATCTCTTTCCATTTCTTCCTATCCTCTGCATCTTGCTCTGTCACACCAACCGCCTGCATGTCCTCTCTCACCACGTCCATAAACCTTATCTTAGGCCTTCCTCTATTCCTCTTACCTGGCAGCTCCATCCTTAGCATCTTTTTCCCAATATACCCATCATCCCTCCTCAGCACATGTCCAAACCAACGCAATCTCGTCTCTCTTGCTTTGTCTCCAAACTGTCCAACATGAGCTGACCCTCTAATATACCGATTCCTAATCCTATCCATCCTAGTCACACCGATTGCAAATCTTAACATCTTTAACTCTGCCACATCCAGCTCTGACTCCTGCCTTTTTGTCAATGCCACTGTCTCCAACCCATATAACATAGCTGGTCTCACTACACTCTTGTAGACCTTCCCTTTCACTCTTACGGATACCCGTCTGTCACAAATCACTCCTGACACTCTTCTCCACCCATTCCACCCTGCCTGTACTCTCTTCTTCACCTCTCTTCCACATTCACCATTACTCTGAACTGTTGATCCCAAGTACTTAAACTCGTCCACCTTTACCAACTCTACTCCCTGCATCCTCACCATTCCTCTACCCTCCCTCTCATTTACACACATATATTCTGTCTTAGCCCTGCTGACCCTCATTCCTCTGCTCTCTAGAGCATATCTCCACCTCTCCAGAGTCTCCTCAACCTGATTCCTACTCTCACTACAGATCACAATGTCATCTGCAAACATCATAGTCCACGGGCCTCCTGTCTGATCTCATCTGTCAACCTGTCCATCACCACTGCAAATAAGAAAGGACTCAGAGCTGATCCTTGATGTAATCCCACCTCCACCTTAAACGGATCTGTCACTCCCACTGCAGTCCTCACCACTGTCACACTACCCTCGTACATATCCTGTACCACTCTTACGTACTTCTCTGCCACTCCCGACTTCCTCATACAATACCACAACTCTTCTCTAGGCACCCTGTCATATGCTTTCTCCAAGTCTACAAAGACGCAATGCAACTCCTTCTGACCTTCTCTGTATTTCTCCATCAACACTCATCAATTGAGAATAATAAAATAATGTGTGCATATTCTCTGTAAATCTGACTGAGAAATTATTTGATCCCTGAGGCTTGTCATTATGGAGTTTCTATATGTTATCTGTAATAGCACCTGATAATTTAAATGTTCGAAAAAAATAAGAATTGGGAGGTGTTTATTACCAGTGAACACACACTACCACTGTGAGTACTATGGTTATGTTTAATACATTAGTTGTATAATGTTATCTGATAGTTGCTTCAATTTCACTGTTGCTGTAGATTTATTGATTATTTTATGTGATTGTGGGGTTTGTAGACTGCCCCTTGCCAAAATTCTCAGGAATAATATCCCATCCTTTTCTGCATTAAACAGAATGTGTCTGTCAATCGATGAGACTAGAATTCTTTTGGTGTTAAGTGTAAATGTTTGCACATTTTGAAGAGAAGCTGAATCCATAATCAAATACATCTATTTAAATGTATTGAGGATAACTGTTCACTAATTTCTAGTTCATTTAAATTGCAGTATATATTTATGTGTTGGTGCATTTTAAATGCATCTCCTTTAGTTCTAAAAGAAACAGACTGGTTCTTGTTATAATCCTGAAAATCTTAATTATATATGCAGTTAATTCCTCATAGTGGCTGTCATGTAATATTCTAGGCAACAATTCTGTTTTCTCAGTTGGTTTAAACTAGGATTAGACAAAAATTATCTGTACACTTTTTTTTAACATCAGGCTATCACTGCCACATGACCGTAATTAACTCTGTTTTTTTATGCTTCCGTAAGTCCTGTAAAGCATAGATGTCAAGAATATGAGTTTACTGTTTGGCATATGTTTTTCCATTTATACCTATAATATCTTTTGGATAATGTATTTTATCAGCTGTAATGTAAAAGACACTTTTTTAATTTCTCCAAGTCTTTTGGGTTTCTAATACCATGACGGGAATGGACCCCATTCCTAAATCAAAGTATGATTAAAGTTATTCTATTCTTCTCTTATCTTATCAGATCTTATATATATATATAATGTAATTGTCGTTAGGTTCTACATTATATTTCACTTGGTTGCTGATAGTTCTCCTTCCTGTAGCTTGTTTAGCTTATAGATCCAGTAAGCTATATAACATACATTCGTAATCCCCCTCTTTGGATCCATTTACATATATCCGTGAATATAAACTGCAGGAATTACAGACCTTGCACCTTTGTGCCTTTTTAGAAATGTGTACACATATTAGCTCAGTTAGTACTTTAGTTTTTTGCTACAAGTAAGATTTTCATATCTTAAAATTGGTTCAAGATACTCTTGTTGCACTCTGCACTTCATTATTTTACTAACTGACGATCACTGTATTTATCAAGTGACGTCATGGCGTTATTTACGCCTTGAAAATATAGCGAAATACAAGAATGAATTCAATAGTAACGAAAGAAAACTAGTCACTTTGTTTTGTGACTATAAAAGATCAGCGATGGGCTGTTTTTAACTTTTGATCCTTTATCATCTATGGTGCGCTAAATTTTATTGTTACTATTCATTTTTTAATACCTATATGTGCGCCGTATTTTGTGATGTATGTTTCTCATAGACACTGAGACATATTCTAAAGATTTACAAAGTATGTGAATGACTGTATTCACATTAGAGCATAAGGTTTTAATTTTATATATATATTTACATTTTTAATGTGTTAAAGTACAAGTGCTTCACAACATAGTTGTTTATGAGAACTGCTCATAGGAGTTGAATCTCAATGGTGATGTTAGTTTCACTTTAAATCTGGAACGGCAGTTTTTTCTAAATGACGATGTTAATGAGATTATCACTTCTGTTACTTCTATTAATTAGAAAGCTTTAGTTACTATAGTAAATAATTTTCCCGCCTTGGGTTGTATATAAAGTGAGCTTCCGCCTTGGGTTGTATATAATGTGAGCTTCTTCTTAGTCTAAGTATAATCTGATGAAGCGTAGCTGTGTACTACGTGAAAGCGCTTATTTTTTCCTTGGACCTCAATAAAGCCAGTTTGGAGCCTTTTATGGGATTGGACTGAATTTTGTTATACTGTTCGTTAAAGATATCGTGGCTGGTAACTCCTGTTTCATTTTTATGATTAAAGTTCATGAAATTAATATTGTTTCAATCTTTGATGTTAGCCAGAAGTGCTGTTCTCAGCAACCACAATGTCCCAGTAATGACTCCTTCTGCAGTTCATATGTAGTTACATGTATTAGTAACATATTTATGTACGATTGTAAATTCTTTTTTTCTAAGACCAGTTGCTCCAACTACTACACCTGAAACTGTCTGGGTATCTTTCTTCCACATTGCCCTCATTTCTGCCTGCAAATCCTGGTATTTTATGACTTTGTGTCTCTCTGTACATAATACACTGTAGTCACTGGGTGTAGCAGTACACTGTAGTCATTGGGTGTCACAATTTCAATAATCAGTACTACTTTTGTCTTCTTTTCATGGACTTGTATATCTGGTTTTATGATCTTGCCTGTGTCTGTCGAAACCTGCCAAGTAAGTCTTATAAAGAAGTTTAAGGAGAACAGAAATGTGACCTGCTGTGAAAGTTATGATGTTAAGTTGTCCTATCTCGCCTTCATTCTTACTTGGATAGGTTCGGAGCCAGTCCTCGTCTCTGACTCGGCCGAATACACAGCTGGAAGTCTCAAACTGGCTCATGGCAGGTAGGTATCCCATGATGCAGTGGTGCAACTCTCCAGATCTCGTTTGCTGCTTTACAAGGTTGGATGTGCTCTTCTTGGCCGTGGCTTTTTTTGTCTTTTTCATTTTACTAGCTTAAATTTTTAGGATTCTTACATTAATAGTGTTTTTGTGTGATTAGATAGTTAGATTTAGCGTGCAGCTTACCTTATCTCCTTTCTGCTGTTGTGTACTGTTGTTTGGCCGTCTTTTTTTCACAGGCGTTCTTGTATCCCAGAGTTTTTTATCGTAGTGGTGTGTTGTTTAGTCTTCTTTCACAGTTAGTTAGTTGGTTGGTTCTTTAGCTCATTTAAATTAGTGAGCAAATCGCCCGTTTTAGTTAGAGGACTGGTAGTATTATTGTTAGCGTGTGTGTTCTTTCCTTGGTATCTAGGTCCGTTTAAGTTAGAGGTCCTAGTGCTCACCTTTTGTCTTAGCAAGTTAGTTTCTGCTATATCTTATACTTAGATGTGCAGTGTTTATTAGCTTAGAGTGTGTTTATATATCTAGCAGTGTTCTGAGTTAGTTGCCTTTGTAATCCTTTTGGGAGCTTTCTTCCATCATGTCTAAAGACTCTAGGGAGAAAGAGCATAAGCCTTCAGGCTTTAAAAAAATGCAGAAATGTACACAGAAAATGTCAATTACAGACTGACATGTCATTTGTGTATATTGCCTAGGGGCTATACATTTACAGGAGGATTGTACTTTCTGCCACTCCTTTAGTGCACGTGTGTTGCAGGAGAGGAGAAACAAATTGATTCTTAAGGGACTTTTAAAGCCAACCTTTGAGGAAGCTGTGCAGAGTGCTTCTTCTTTGTCGTCGTCTTCTTCCAAGAGAGACAAACCATCCAAAAGGCCGTCACCTGTCTCTCTGGCTCAGTCTGAGCCTCCAGAAAAATTATCGAAACTTTCTAAGCCATCTACCTCCTCGGCTCCACAGGCCTCAGAACCGACGGAGGTCAGCATTATTGACAAGCCTGGTTCTTCTGCCCCAAGGTCTTCGGAACTGCAAGATACAGTGTCTCGGAGCCAGTCCATTGACCTTCCACCAGTCTCCCCTGTGTTGAGATCTCCCATTTTGGAGAGATCTCGTTCACCTTCTCTATCATTTAGGTCACTAGGAGCCTATCTGATGATGTGGAGCAGATGGTGCGCAGACTCCTGAAGTCACCGACGCTAGCTGAATTGTTCTCGGCTCTGACCCATCAGGTCTCGGAGCCTTCCAAGACTCTTGCATCCACTGTTGTTCCTCCTCTGAGCCAAGCTGGATCTTCGGAGCTGGAGTGCCTGGTACCACTTACTGTAGAACCGCTGGTTCCGGGACCCCCTTTGGAGATTACAGAACCAACATCTTCTCCAACTCTCTTGGCGCCATCTGGAGTGTCTGGGAACTGGGGTTCTCCAGCCGGCCCTTGGGGGGGGGTTGGGCCTGAACTCCCTCGGTTCCGAGTCTACCCCTTGGTGCATTGGCTCGGCTCCTACATCAGCCTCAGAGCCAGTCTCAATGGGGTCTGGGTGTCCTCCATCTCCTCAGAGCCGGGGATATCCTCGGAACTGGTGGGATCTGCTTTCCAGCTGATGAGGAGTGTGCTGTTCCCCTCTACAGCTCTACATGGGGATACCGGCATTTGTCTCCCCAAGGCACTTGCTACTGGCTCAACACCGCCCCATCCACAGGACAGCAGATATCCAGAGCCTAAGGGTCCCCCATTGGGTGAACCCCTGTCTTCCGAGGCCTCCCCAGAATACCCTTTTGAGGACCCCCCTCGAAAGAGGACTTGCAAGAGGAAGCATATAGACTCCCCTGATGAATCCGTCACCTCAGATACTGAGCTCAAGGAGTCAGAAGGGTCCCCACGGTTGTCCTCTGATAATATCCCATTTGTAGATATCCTGGAGATGCTAAAGCAGAGAGGCGGCTAGAAAACCATCACCCCTTCTGATGAGGAGTTGGTGTACCTGAAGACCTTTGGATCTCAACCTTCAACCTCCTGGGTGTCTCCACCTTTTGATGAACTAATGGACCTGGTCAGTCAAAAGGCATGGGAGTCACCTGACACTATGGAACCAGTCCCTCGGAGGCCAAACAAGTTTTTATCAGCCCCTACTGGAAAGGATTTTCTCACAAAGATTGTACCTGTAGATGCTATGGTGGTGGCAGCAGCCACCAAGAAGGAACTTTCTGAGACATCCTCATCTGTTCATCCTCCGAACAAAGATTCTTGAATGATGGACAGATACGGGACGGGTGTCTTTATGTCAGCGACTTTTACACTCCTAGCGCTGAACTATCTTACTCACTTTACAAGGCTGCAAAGAGATCTCCTGAAAGAGCTAGGTGATACTCTAGAAGGTTCATTAGCTGTGGGGGTGAATGAGAAAGTCTCCTCCCATCTATCCACCTTAAATTCTTTCAACTCCTCCATGAGACTGATATCTTATGGAGCGAGCAGGGCAGCGGGTTCTAGAGTTTCCTTGAGGAGACAGTCCTGGATGCGCTTGTGCAACTTTGCAGAACTCTTTAAGTCTACCTTTACTAATGCCCCCTTTGATGGTTCCTCAATTTTTGGACCCAAAGTAAGACATACTCACCAGATGCGAGCAGGAAGGGAAAACTCTCTCTGCCGTTGGAGTACATTTTTCTGTACCTTCAAGACCTTACCCTAAACGTCAGAAGAGTGGAAAAATGTGGTTTAAAAGATCCCAGGGAGCTTTCCAAGATGCACGAGGTGAACCTTTCCCCAGGGGCAGAGGGGGAGGTAACAATGGTAGACGTCATCCTAGAGGCAAAGAGGGTCTGCAAAACCAGGGTGACCTTGATTCCTTTCACGGACATTCTTATCAGCACTTCTGAAAGGAGGCCTGCCTACTCTATGCTGGAGGCAGTCGGGGGATGTTTGTCTTTGTATCCAGAAGCCTGGCAAAGTATCACAAGAGACAAGTGGGTACAAAGCATAATATCAAGAGGATATTCAATTCCCTTTTGCCACCCTGTCCCACAAATCAGAACAATCCCGGATGTTCCACCCAGTCTAGGGGAGCAAGCAACTATAGAAATCCAAAAGTTGCTGCACAAGAGAGTCATCCAAGAAGTCCCCGCAGACCAAACAGGACTCGGAA
Source organism: Protopterus annectens (assembly GCF_019279795.1). NCBI lineage: Eukaryota > Metazoa > Chordata > Ceratodontiformes > Protopteridae > Protopterus > Protopterus annectens. Next base: position 1,790,144,905 of record NC_056739.1, on the reverse strand, counting down.
CTTACTCAGGATTCTTTTTGGTGTCAGAAAGAACAGAGGACTGGCAACCCATATTGGATCTCAGCAAGTTAAACGAATTTGTCAAAAAGTCAAAGTTCTGAATGATGACACTGCAGTCAGTACTTCCCTTCTTAGGGAGAGACAATTGGATGTGCTCAGTAGACCTCCAAGATGCATACTACCACATAAAAATGGACAGAGCATCGAGGAGTCACTTACACTTCTGGCTGGGAACCAGTCATTATCAGTTCCGAGCTCTGCCCTTTGGTCTCACTACAGCCTCCAGAGTGTTCACCAAATGCATGGCATTAGGCATGGTTCACGTGAGACATCTGGGATTCCAAGTGTTTCCGTATCTGGACGACTGGCTCCTGACTGCCACCACCAAGCGTCTACTCCAACAAGCCAGGGATGCAACTTTGGAAGTCTGTGCTCAGTTAGGCATAACAGTCAACTTACAAAAATCTGCCTTGCTGCCCTATCAACATGTTACCTTCATAGGCGCAAACCTAGACACTGTTTCCATGATGGCACATTCTCCAGCCAACAGAATTTCAGCCCTCAGGCAGCAAATCATGCATCTTCTTCCCAAGGACAAGGTAAAGGCAAAAGTAGCTCTGAAATTCCTAGGGACAATGGCTTCAACCAAACCCTAGTTCCTCTCACCAGGATGCACATGAGAATCCTTCAATGGCTCCTGTTCTTCCAGTGGTCGCTTCAAGAACTTTGATGTCCCACCTGATCAGAATAACGGACGCATGCAAAAAGGACCTACGGTAGTGGATCCAGTCCAACCATGTGACTATTGGGAGACCCTTTATTCCACAACAACCTGTTGCTACAGTGCCCATGGACACTTCCCAGATAGGTGGGGGCATTATCTGGGAAGGATGGTCCAAGGTATATGGCAGGAACACGAGGCCCACGTGCATATCAACATTCTAGAGATGAGAGCAGTGCTTCTGGCGTTGCAAGCACTCCATGATTCTCTTCCACTGGGGACGATTGCTATACAGTCAGACAATATGTCGATGGTTTAGTACATAAACAAGGAGGAACCAAATCATACCCACTTTGTCACGAGGCTGTGAGAGTTTGGGAATGGGCAATTTCTTCCCAACACTTTCTAGTAGCAATGCACATCCTGGGGAAATCCAACATGATAGCCGACAAGCCCAGCAGGGCAGTATTATTGCCTCACGAATGGTTTCTGAACCAGATCATAACGGAAGAGATTTTTCGGAAATGGGATCAGCCTTGCTGCGATCTTTTTGCCACTCCCATGAATGCCAAGTGCAGCAGCTACTTTGCCCTAATTCACCAAGTGGGGGAGACACCGAGAGACACACTTGTTCATGGTTGGCCCTCGGGACTTCTTTATGCCTTTCCCCTTTTCCCCTCATACCCAAAGTCATCCAAAAGCAAAATCCTTGGAAGGCAGGATGATTCTTATTGCCCCATATTGGCCTCGACAGATTTGGTTCCCCTTCCTCTGGCCTCATCTTCAGGAGAAGCCGTGGACTCTGGACCCAGTTCTAGACCTTCCGACACATATATCAGGTGCACTTCATCCTTCTCTCCACACCCTCAACTTGACAGCATGGCTGCTCCACTTCCCAATTTAGTTAGGCTTTAAAGCTTCACTCCAGCAGTCAAACACATACTGATGTCCTCTCATAAAGTTTCTACTAGAAGACTATATACTAGCAAGTGGAAAAGATTTTCTCACTAGGCACAAAATAGAAACATTGACCCTTTTTCTGCACCTATTCAATCCATTCTAGAATTCCTGGCAGAACTCTTCCAGCAATGTTCAGCTGCAGCAACTATTAGGGTCCAGCTGGCTGCAATTTTGAATTTCCTAATTGGTGACCATTCTCCTAATTTAGTGTTTCACAGGTTATGTAAAGCATTTTTAAAAGGCACTTCCTTATTGAGACCTCCTTTTAAGGAACCACTTCCTCCTTAGGATTTAAATTTTGTCCTATCTCAACTTACATTGCCAGCGTTCAAGCCTTCTTTATCTTGTAACCTTAAATTTCTGTCCTGGAAGACCATTTTTCTAGTAGTTGTAACATCTGCCAGAAGAGTCTCAGAGTTGCAAGCACTGGCTGTCAGACCTTCTTATCTGATCTTTCACAAGGGCATAGTGTTATTACGAACTAATCCATCCTTTGTACCTAAGGTTTGCTCTCAATCCAATATCAATCAATCCATTGAGCTCCTGGTGTTCTTTCCGAAACATAGCAACAAGGCAGAGTATAAACTCCATCAGTTGGACATGCATAGACAGCTCAGATTCTATTTGCATAGAACTAAAGATTTCAGGAAATCTGTCCAATTATTCATCTCATTCTCTGAGGCAAAAAAGGGTATGTCAGTTTCTAAAGTCACCCTTTCTAATTGGCTCTCAAATTGTATCACCTTTATCTATACCTCCAATAACAGAGAACTGCTGTCAGAACATCACCTGCTTTTCAGGCCAGGATGTCAGTGGATAGTATTTGTGCTGCAGCTACGTGGGCCAATCCTCATAGGTTTATCACTCATTACAAAGTGGATTTGGCCTCCAGGGACAGGGTCTCTTTTGCTTCCACTCTGCTCAAAGGTGTGCTGTCATAAGCCACCCAGAGAAAAGGTGCTAGGAACGCTGTCCCATCCAAGTAAGAATGAAGGCGAGATAGGACAACATAACATAAAGAAGTTATGTACTCGTCATAACGTTCCATGTTTGTTGTCCATCTCGCCATTCATTCTTACGAACCCTCCCTCCTTCCCCTATCCAAGGACTCCTAGAGGACCTGGTGATGATCTTTCCTCTTTACATGAGCTCTTTGACTTAGTTTGTTTCTCCTTGATATGGAGTCTTATATATATTTATATTACTTATTAGTAAGTTAGCAGCAAACAAGATCTGGAGAGTTGCACCACTGCATCATGGGATACCTACCTGCCACAAGCCAAGTTTGAGACTTCTAGCTGTGTATTCGGCCAAGTCAGAGCCGAGGATCAGCTCCGAACCCATCCAAGTCAGGATGAATGGCGAGATGGACAACAAACATGGAACATTATGGTGAGTACATAACTTCTTTTTTTCTTGTGCAGCTTCGATTAGCAATAATTTGCTGCATGATAAACAGATTTATCTAATACTTTTTGTGTTTCAATGAAATAAAATAGTGATATCAGCTTCCTTATTACAGTTGCAAGAAGACAAGCATCTGAAAACCTTTTTAATGTATCAGTTTGCTTGTCTGCTAGATCAAGTGCAGTGTTAAAAATCTCTACATTAAACCACACATAAAAAAAGTTAAAATATTCATAAATAAATAATTAACCTTTTTTTTTCTTTTTAATAGAATGGTTTAGTCTATCGATCTGATGTTGTCTTTTCAGTCTGTTCTTCAACTGATGGGTTTCAGATCCAGCCACTTTTTTTCCAGATGGCATCCGTAGTTCAGGCCTCTCTCCTTACCCATTATCCCCTCCTTTCTTCAACGTTACCTTAGATCTCACTTGTTGCTGATTGCATTCAGATGTGAATTTTGTTGGCAGGCTCTCAGATGAGCGTGAAATTTGCTCATATTCATAGCTTCATCTACCCTTTGTTGGCTGTTATTGTTTTCTTCTTATTTGTTCTGCTTCCCCTTTTCCCAAGTTAAAGTTGGTATTCCTTTCTGTGAGGCTGTATTGGACTTGCTGCTGCCTTCATGCTGTGTATACTGTTGTCCTAGTAGCTGATGTTCTTCGTTCCCCATTGCTGCAGTCCTTACTATTGGGTAGTCCGCTGTCCAGTCGGCCCGAATACCAGAGTATATGGCTGACGTCGGTCAGGGCGCATTAGACTGACGTCAGTACGTCAGGGTACTAATGCGCATGACCGACGTCATATCCTCAGTCTTTTTTGCCGCATGGTCCGATGCAGAAGCAGTTTTGCGAGTGCAGGTTGGCGTTCTGAAATATTTCCGAAACCGGAGTTTCAGACCGAATCAGAGTTGGCTAAGTACCCCGTTGGGGAACATTTTGGTTTTTCTTGCCTCAGTATTTAACCGGATGTCAGAAAAAGTGAATAACTGTATTTCTTGTGGGAAACAGATACCTCATAGGGATTACCATACCTTGTGTATACCTTGTTTAGGGCCTGAGCACGACGTTGTTGGATGCCGCTCTTGTGCTAGGTTTAACAAACGCACTATTAAGAGGAGGTTAGACTGTGCCAGGTTAGTGTTTGGGAAGCGTTGCAATTATAAAATGCCGTCGGATGCTCCGACGGCCGCTTCGTCCAAGAAGCGCAAGGACAAAACAGCGAAGCCTAGGGTTGATGAACCGGCAGTCCCGGACGTCGGTTCTTTAGAAGGCTCAGTGGAGCCAGAGGTTTTGCCAGGAGTTTCTATGGAGTCTCAGGCTGAAACTTTACTATTACAGGATGTGCCTTCTCAGGAGGTAGGCCAGGCTGAGGGGGCTTCTCAGGTAACTGTTCTTCCCTCTCTTCCCAAGGTTGTTAGAGCCTCTCCTTCTGTTGCCAAAACTTCTTTGAGAGGTAGGCCAAGTTCAGCTTCAGTGGGGGCTTCTCCTAGCATTTCGGGTTCTGTACCTAAGAAACATATGCTTAAAATGGCAGAAGATTTGATTACTATGATTAGAGGTTCTATGCCCCCTCCTGATAAGAGGCCCAGGGTGGAACCGGAGTTTGATAGTTTTGAACAGTGTTCAGAGGCTTCTGAGTCTTCTGGGGAAGATTTGCAGGAGTATCCTCCTTATTCTGATTCTGATGTGGATGATTCCACTCCTACAGCTTCTCCTCCTGAGGATTTCTCTTTTTCAGAGACTCTGCATTCCATGAGGGAGCACTTTAAATGGGAAGGCCAGGATTACTCTGATTCCAGGAAAAGGCTTAGGGAATTCTTGTTTTTACCCCAGCATAGGCCCTTAGCTATACCTCCTGTGTTGAATGTGGTGGAAGATGTTTTTGCAGAGGCTTCCCTGAACCCTGACTCTTTGCCTCCTGCTCCTGTTAAACCCGATAGGTACTATAGGGTGCCTGAAGCTCATAAGTATTTGTTTAAGAGTCCTAGGGCGGACCCAGAAACTGTTTCTCAGGGGCCTAAAGGTGTTAAGGCCTCTGTGGTTAAAAATCCTGTTCCCACTGATAAAGAGGCAAGGGCTTTGGATAGGTGGGGAAAGAAAGTGTATACTTCTTCCACTCTAGCCATGAGGCGTTGAATTGTCAGTTTCACATGCTAAAATATCAAAATTATCTCCTTTCACAATTGAAATCTAAGGTGGATGCTTTGGCGGAAGGTATTGAGTGTAAAGAGTTGCTGGATTTGGTTCATGTGTCTGAACAAGTGGGTAAGCATTCTTTGCAATGTGGTTTTGATGCTGTACAGGCCTCCTCGAGGGTGGCTGCCACTAGTTCTGTTCTTCGCAGGCATGCCTGGTTGAGGGATCAGAATTTAGCTGAGCATGTTAAGACAAGGATTTTGGATGCTCCTTTACAGTCTGATGTGTTGTTTGGTTCGCCTGTGGAAGCAGTTTTAAAGAAAATGGAGGACAAAGCTAAGTCTATGCAAACTGTTAAAGATTTTTTGCAGGTGCAGCCACCGAAGTTTAGTAGAAATTGGCCTGCTAAGGGGTGGACATATCCTGCTTATGATTCCCAGTCTAGGGGTAGGTCTAGTCGTGGTAGGGGCAGAGCTCAAGGTTCTTTTAGGCCTAGAACAGGAGTCCACCTGCTCAGACTTCTGGTGAGGGCAGGGGTCAGTCCTTTCGTAAACAGACCCAATGACCTGCCTTTTCAGCTACCAGTAGATTCTCGTCTGGTAGCTCCTTTGGGAGGAAGACTGTCTCTTTTCAAAGGAAATTGGGATTTAATTACTCAAGACAGATGGGTGTTGGATATCATTCACCACGGTTACAGGTTTTATTTCCATACAATGCCTCCTTTCAAAGGCATGCCAGACGTTCCTCCTCCACAAAGAAAAGAGGCTCACAAGCAAATTTCTCAGTTACTCCAGATGGGGGCCATTCAGCCAGTTCCTGTATCAGAAAGGGGCCTAGGATTTTATTCTCGCCTGTTCCTAGTACCAAAGAAGGGGAACACGTGGAGACCAATTTTGGATTTATCTCTCCTCAACACTTATCTGGACATTCCCAAGTTCAAGATGTTGACGTTACAACAGCTTTTACCTCTGCTGGGCAAAGATCACTGGATGGTAACTTTAGATCTCAAGGAAGCTTACCTTCATGTGCCTATAAGGCTAAGTTGCAGGAAGTATCTGCGGTTTCGAGCTGGAAATTCTCATTATCAGTTCTCTGCATTGCCCTTTGGCTTATCTACTGCCCAGAGTATTCACAAAGGTTCTGGCTCCAGTGATAGCTTACTTCAGGCTACAAGGAATTCAAATCTATCCTTACTTGGACGACTGCCTGATTCTGGCTCAAGAAAAGGAAGACCTTCTACAGCATCTGGAATATGTTATAGCAGTGCTAAGATGCCTAGGGTATTCTGTGAGCGAAATACAGTCCAGTCTAGTACCCTCTCAACACATGTGCTTTCTGGGTGTGAGACTGAATACAGCAGCCCAGATGGCCTTTTAACCCCGGACAAACAAAAGAGTCTATCACTTTACTTCCATCAACTATCTCATCAGTCCGTGCTGACTGCAAGGACAGTCCTTCAAGCATTAGGGTTCATGGCATCTTGTATTCTGGTGCTTCCCAATGCCAAACTGCATATGAGGAAGCTACAATGGTATCTCAAAAATGTATGGACACAGCACTGCCAGGATTTGGACACTGTCATTCAAATAATACCTTGCCTTCAAAAGAATTTTTGTGGTGGGCTCAGGAATGTCACCTAAACAAGGGACTCTCTGTGACCCGGCCAGAGGCGAGTCAGATTTTAACGACAGATGCCTCGGACATTGCTTGGGAGCTCATCTAAATGGAAAGTGGATACAAGACAAGTGGCCTGCCAGACTACAGCATCTACATATCAACATGAAGGAGATGTTAGCAGTCCAGTTTGCATTAATGGCTTTCAAGGAGTTACTTCTTCCAGGGCAGGTGTTGATTCTAACAGACAACACAACTGTCATGTGGTACATCAACAAGCAAGGGGGAACACATTCTTATCCTCTATGCAGGCAAGCAATGATTTTATGGGAGACTGCGCTAAGCTTGCAACTAACTCTTCAGGCAAGGTTTCTGCCGGAGCACAGAACTCCTTAGCAGATGTGTTAAGCAGACAAATCATGGATCCCCACAGTGGAAACTGGATCTTCATGTATTTCAAAAATTGACAGTGTCATGGGGAACTCCAGACATAGATCTGTTCGCTTCTCCACTAAACCACCAGCTGCCACAGTATTGCACAAAGGGGTTTCATCACACAGCTTGGAAAGTGGATGCTCTGTCTTTCAGTTGGAAAAACCTTCATGTGTATGCCTTTCCTCCTCTGCCTCTTCTTCCAAAGGTACTATTAAAGGTCAGACAAGACAGGCCAAGGATGATTTTGATAGCTCCAGATTGGCCTCGGCAACACTGGTACCCACTACTACGAGTCTGGTAAGGAAGCCTCCATGGCCTTTACCTCTGATTCCTCATCTGTTATCTCAGAAGGACGGTCATCTGCTCAATGTCAAGCTTCACTCTCTTCATCTAATAGCCTGGCATATTCTGTGTTGAAACACAGCAGGTCTCAACTTCCTCAACAAGTTTTAAATGTGATTATGGAAGCTAGAAGACCTAGTACAAGGAAAGTGTGCATGAAAAATGGAAGAGATTTTTATTTTGGAGTACAGCAAAGAATTTGGAGATTTCTGAGCCTAATTTGAGTGTGGCTCTTCAATATCTTACTGAGTTATTGGACAAAGGTTTGTCCTTCTCTTCCATTAAGATTCATGCTGCAGCAATTTCAGCTCACTATGATTGTGACCCACCATTGTTTTCGCATCCTTTGTTCAAGCAGTTTCTTAGAGGGCAAAGAATATAAGACCCCCGTAGAGCTCCTACTCCTGCTTGGGACCTCAATTTTGTGTTGGAAAAACTTACTCTACAACCTTTTGAGCCTGCGGCTACTGCTGAATTGAAATACTTGTCATGGAAGACTGCTTTTCTGTTGGCTATTACTTCTGCAAGAAGGGTGTCTGAGTTGCAGGCCCTTATGGCAGTAGAGCCCTTTTGATTTTCCATAAGGATAGGGTATCATTACGTACTAATCCTTCCTTTATGCCTAAGGTGGTTTCTAGTGTGGCTTTAAACCAAACTATTCATTTGCCTACTTTTATGCAGACCCCCAAAATAAAGGGGAAAAGATTTTGCACACTTTAGATGTACACAGGCAATTGCGTTATTATTTAAGCAGGACTAAGGATTTTAGGCAGTCTCAGCAGTTGTTTGTTTCTTTTGCTTTGAGTTCGCAGGGCAAGCCTGTGTCAAAACAAACTATTTCTAGGTGGATTGGCTTTTGCATTGCATTTTGTTATTCCCATCATGGCAAGGAGATTCCAGCTGGGATTAGGCGCATTCCACTAGAGCTACTGCCACTTCAACAGCATTTCTAAGGGGGGTGGCAACTAAGGATATTTTGGAAGCAGCTACTTGGAGTTCAGTGCATACTTTCTCTAAGCATTATCACCTTCCTATCTACTCTAAGTCTAGGGCTGGTTTTGCCACAGCTGTTTTGCAAGGCATGTTGTCAGCTCCTGCTTCTCTATGATTTGCCAGCCTCCCTTACCTCTGCTTTGGGATTCTACCCAATAATAAGGACTGCAGCAATGGGGAACGAAGAACATAGTACAGTTTTGTACCTACCATAAATGTAGATGTTCGAGGATCCCCATTGCTGCAGTCCAACCCTCCCTCCTTCCCCTCTGTGTTTAGGGGTGGTTGTGTAGGTGAGGTTACATGCTGATATTTTTGTATATATTCTTGTATATATTGTACATATTTTTGGTGCAGGTATTTTGGGCCTTGTCTTTTTAGGGTCTTCTGACATCTGGGGCAAGAAAAGACTGAGGATATGACGTCGGTCATGCGCATTAGTACCCTGACATACTGACGTCAGTCTAATGCGCCCTGACCGACGTCAGCCATATACTCTGGTATTCGGGCCGACTGGACAGCGGACTACCCAATAGTAAGGACTGCAGCAATGGGGATCCTCGAACATCTACATTTATGGTAGGTACAAAACTGTACTTTTATTACCATTACTGGTAATTCTTTCTGCACTCTCATTTTGGACAGGATATTTTCTTTTTACCATTGTTGATATATTTCTTCCTTTTACCGTATGTAGATTTCTACAAGTTGTGTTTTTTTTTTCTGGTGCATTGTTCCTCTTGTTATTTTGACATGGGTGATAAACCGAACAGTTTAAAAAATTTGTATCATGTGGACATAAGATGACAAATTCTGATTTGCATACTAAATATATGCTTGGGAGCAGCTCATCTGGAGGAGGATTGTGAAACATGTCCAGCCTTTGACCACTGGGCTATAATTGAGCATCACAGTAGGCTTGTGCTAAAGGGTCTCCTATCCCAATCATCTACTTCACCTGCTTCTGGAGCGTCCACATCCAGGAAGGAGACCTCAGATAAGCACAGAGGGGACAAGGGTGAGAAACCCAAAGAGAAGCTTGGGAAAGCAAGGAAGTGATGCCCTGACTACTCCCTTTCTTCAGCTCCTACTTAGACTCTGCCAGCAAAGATTATTAAGGTGTTGGATCAGACTGCTTCTTTGGATCCATCTTTGTTTGTTCCAGAACTCCCTCACGTAGGAAGCTGAGATTTTCCGTGGTGCCTGTTTCTCCCAGATTATAGTCTCCCTTCTTACAGCAAACTCCACCCCAAAAGGCTTCTAGACCTCCATCATCTTCTTCCTTTAAGTGTACCAGAAGTTTGTCAGAGTCTGATTGGGATAGAATGATGAGGAATTCTTCAAGGCTCAAATTCGGTTGAGAGTTCTTCCTGCTCAGTCTCCTATCAGGCTGTGAGCTTTGGGCCTTTTTCTATACATATTACTGCTCTTACTCCAATCCATCTTCCAGTTTCAGAAGCTTTGGAGATGAGATTTCTGGCACTGTCTGTGTCATGTCTGAAGTTGTGATCCTGTTTGACTCTGGCTTTTTCTCTGAACAAGACAGCCCAGATTTTTCAGAGCTGGGCAGATCTCAGAGCAAAAGCTTCAGTGCCGAGTCTGGGGGCAAAGGTTTCACTCTGAAGTTTTCAGAGTTGTCTCTTCCCCTCTGAACTTTGGTATTAGCTCAGCTCCAACTTCCATCTGGAAACAGGGCCAGGGAGATGCTGTTGGCCACCCTGGTGTGGTAGCTTCAGCTCCTACTGAAATAGTTTCGGGTTCTCCTTTGGCATCTGCCTTTGAGGCAGTAGATAAAGCCCTCTCCAAGTCAGGCGTTTGGATATTAATGCCCTCCTGGGCTCCACCCACTCCACAGCTGACAGCCCTGTGTCCTGAGCCTGGTCATTCTATTCCATTGGGGAAGCCTGTCCACACCAGTCTCAAGGTAGTCTTCATTCAGGACTCCCCTCAGACTTTCAAGTCTTTCCCTAAACATCCCACAATGGAGGCTCCTCAAAAGCATAAATGTAAGAGGAGGTACATTGACTCTCCACAGGAGTCATTAATAGAGGATACATATTTTGATGAAGGGGAGGGGTCCCCCAGATCACCCTTTGAGGATGTCTCCTTCAGGGGAAATTCTTGAACTTTTAAGACAGAAAGGAGGTTGGTTTTCCAAAGCCCCTTCTCAGGAGAAATCTGTTTTCCTAGAGGCTTTTGGCACTGGCTCTGCTACGTCCTGTGTGTTTCCCCTAGCTGATGAAATAATTGACTTTTATCTCTCACCAGGTGTGGAAGGAACCAGATGACGTGGAACCGATCCCTAAAAGAAATGATAAATACTTAGTTATCCTAAAGACTGTGTTCATTGGAGCCTGGCAGTGGATGCCATAGTGGTAGTGGTAGCCTCTAAAAAGGAGCTTGCTAAGGAGAGCTCATCCCTCTACCCTCTAAATAGAGAGTCTAGCTTTGGATGGGTAGAGGAAGTGGGTCTGTGCTTTGGGGACCTTTGTATAGCAGTCACTGACTTACCTGGAACACGTGATGAGTTTCAGAGGGACTTCACAAAAGAACCTTCCAAGTCCCTCTCTGGACTCTCTGTGGGAGACAGGAAGACTGTGGATTAGCAATTGGTCACCCTGCAATCTCCTTTGAACTCCCCCATGCGATTGATTTCCAATGCAACAGCTGATGCCTTTAGAGTTGCAGGCACAGGCATCACGGTACAGAGACATGCCTGGATGAATTTGTGTGATTTCATGGAATCTTTTAGGATGTCTTTCATCATGGCTCCCTTTGATGGATTTACCTTGTTTGGGCCAAAGGTCAAAGATGGACTTAGGAGCTAGAAAGATGGGAAAAATCTTTCTTCCGTCAGAATGTGTGTTTTGATCCCCCATAACATTTTTTTCTAGAAACCAGAAAGGGGAGTAAGAAAAGTTTGGTTCCGTAAGTCACAAGGCTCTTGTGTTCCCACCCCCAATCTTCTGAGGCAGAGGGGGTATTCGCATACATGGTCCTTGTGGCAGAGGAGGTTGGCAGAATCAAGGCTTTAGAGGTCCTTTCACCAGAAAAGCCTTGTCAGTGCTCCTGAATGATTTCCTGACTGCTGCACTGTAGGGGCAGTAGAGGGGCACTTATCTCTGCACTCAGAGGCCTGAACATCCATCACCAAAGGTGTCTGGGTGCAGGTGGTCATCACCAGAGGCTATTATATCACTTTTGTTTATCTATCGCCAACATCAAAGAAACACTCTACTGTTGCATTCTTTCAAAGAAAAGCAGCAGTGCTGGAAGTTGAAAAGCTGCTAACAAAAAGAGTCCTCCAAAAGGTCCCACCAGTCCAGCAAGAGTTTGGAACTTACTGAAGATTCCTTTCAATGCCGCAAAAACAGAATGAAGACCTCAGGCCAATACTGGACCTCAGTTATCTGAATCTGTTTGTTAAACACTAGAAGTTCTGAAGGGTCATGGTATAGACCACCCTTCCTGTCTTGGGCAAGGACTATTGGATGTTCACAAAAGGCCTTCAGGATGTGTACTATCACATCAAAATAGACAAGTGATCCAGAAGGTGTCTCCTCTTCTGACTGGCTGCCAGTCATTTCCACCTTAGGGCCCTGACCTTTTGCCTCAACACAATCCCCCGGTGTTCATAAAATGCATGGCAGTGGTTGCCGCTCATCTCAGACTGCTATTGTTCCGGGTGTTCCTCTGTCTAGACTGGCTCCTCACCACTCCTATCAGGCATCTCCTTGTCTGGACCTGGGATTATCTCCTTCAGCTTTGCTCCAGACTAGGCATTACAATGAATTAGAACAAATCTCAGTTTTTCCCAACACAAGCCCAGGAGTTCGTTGGTACACATTTTGACACTACTACTTAGATAGCAAAATTTCCTCATATCAGATTATCCACTGTACAGAATCAAGCTTTATAACTGCTGTGTCTTCAAACATCTCCAGCCAGGATGGTCCTACAGCTTCTAGGGTTAATGGCAGCTTCCATTATATTAGATCCCCTGGCAAGATTCTATATCTGGGTGTTAAAGTGGATGCTTGCAGTCCAGTGGTCCATCAGACATTAGCCCACATCCTTTCCAGTATGCCTTATCAACATCTGAAGAGGACATATTACTTGGTGGATCCACCCTCTGGAAGTGTCCCCACGTCTTTCCTTCATTCCTCCCTTTCCCAGAGCCATGGTGACCATGGCTGCTTCCCAGCTGAGGTAGAGGGGCATTACATGGAGAAGATGGTCTAAGGCATGTGGTCCCTTTCAGAGGTCAATCTTCACATCTGTGTCCTAGAATTGAGGGCATTCCTCCTAGTTTTGCAGACTTTTCAGGATGTCCTCCCTCTAGGGTTAATATCTGTCCAGCATGTTGGTGGTCTGGTACATCAATTTATAGAGGAGAACATGCTCTTATCCTTTATCGTGAAGCGATGAGTGTGTGACAGTGGGTGATATCTTCCAATCACTTTCTGATAGCAATGCACATACAGGATAGGTCCAGCATACTAGCGGACAGGTTAGGCAGGTCCATTCTGCTACCTCACGAGTGTTCTGTCAATGCAAAAGTGGTGAAGAATATATTTTTTTGGCTGTGGAAAATCATGCTGTGATCTCTCTACCTCTCCCACCAGTTCCAAGTGCAGCCGTTTTTTTGCCCTGATTCTTCCAGAGGGGAATCAGCAACAGACGCTTTGATCCATAATTGGTCCTCCAGTCTTCTGTATGTACAGCTACCAATGCCATTAATCCAAAAATTTCAACAGAAAGCATCACATCTGAAGAGCAATGTCTTCATTGCCCCATTCTGTCCTCGACAGGTGTGGTTTCCCCTTGCTGTAGCCTCATTTGACACTCTCTCCTTGGGTTTTGGATCCAGATCCAGACCTTCTGTCAAATCCCTCTGGAATGCCTCATCTGGATATTTGAGCACTCCAGTTGACCGTATGGTTTCTCCACTTCTAATGATGGCTAAGTAGTCCAGGCTTTCCTTCAGCTGGTACATATTATCACGTCATCTTAGAAAGTTTCAGCAAGAAACATTTACAAAAGTAAGTAGAAAGGTTTTCTATTTGAGCTTCCAAGAGACATTTAGACCCTTTTTTAGCTCCCGTATCAGCAGTGCTAGATTTTCTTGCTTCAGTATTTAATGACGGAGCGTGCTATTCCACAATCAAGGTACAGTTAGCTGTGATACCTAATTTCCACACTGGTGAGAATCATTCCTCTCTAGCCTCTCGTGTACAGCCTCAAAGTACCTTTCTTCTCAGGCCACCCATCAAGGATGCCAGCCCTCCGTGGGATCTTACTGTGCTGCTGCAAGCATTAACTCAGTCTCCATTTGAACTGGCAGCCAAAGTGGAATTAAAGCTCTTGACATAGAGGACTATATTTCTTGTGGCTGTTACTTCTGCCAGAGGAGTGTCCGAACTCCAGGCCTAGTCTTTTCACCCTCCGTATACTATTTTTCACAGACAGGGTTCCTTCAAGCACCAGTCCCTCTTTTCTACCTAAGGTAGCTTCAGAATCAGTTCTCAGAGTTGTAAATTTGCCAGTTTTCTTCCCTAATTTCACCAATAAAGGAGAGTATATACTTCATTTATTAGACATACATAGACAATTGCAGATGTTCATCATGTTATACTGCTGCAGTCATCACACTTGGGTTATCCTGCCGTCAGGCGGTCCAGCAGTCGGCCGAATCCCAAAGTCTTGGTCCGGCGTCGGTTGTCGTCGCTTCTTCCCTGACGTCAGTGCAACAGAGGGGGATCAAAGAGGCAGGCGACGCCATTTTCTTCAGGCTTTCTTGCCGCGCGGTGCCCGAAGCAGAAGCAGTTCGCAAGTGCCGGTCGGCTAGCTCCTGAGATTTTCGAATCAAATTTCAGCCCAAAGTCTTCTCTAAAGCTAAGTACCCTGTTGGGGAAACTTTTCTTGCCTCAGACCGATGTCAGACAAAGTTAATAATTGCATTTCTTGTGGAAAGCAAATACCTCATACGGATTTTCATTCTTATTGTATTCCTTGCCTAGGCCCAGACCACGACATCTCTGGTTGTCGGTTTTGTGCTAGGTTCAACAAACGTACAGTCAAGCGTCGGGCAGATTTTGCCTGACATTATTTTGGCAGAAAATTTAATTGTAGCATGACGTCGGAACAACCGACATCAGCAGTGATTAAAAAAACGCAAGGATAAGGACAGGCAACCAGGGCCAAGACCAGATACCGAGGCCTCAGCAAGGCCTACCGCCGGTTCTCCGGTTTTCAGCGAGGCGCCTACGCAGCCCCTGACTACCGCTGATTTAGAAATTCTGTCGGCCTCCCATACCGAATCAGCTGGGCCTCAGGAGCCGGTTCCATCTCACCCCTCGGACACCAACCCTGATGGTGATCCGGAGATTTTGGACAGGCCTTCGGTTTTTGAAGGTGTCTTCAAACCGACAACTATTTCTATTAAGTCTTATGCTAAACTTAAAACCCCCTTAAAAGTTAGGAAACCGGGTCCACAGTTCCCCCCACAGGTCCCTATGCCTAAAAAACAAATGCTTAAGATGGCTGAGGATTTAATTACCCTTATCAGGGGTTCACAACCCCCTCCTGACAAAAGGCCTAGACTGGAGGAAGATTATCCTTCCTCTGACCAAGCATCCATTTCCTCAGCTAACTCTGAGGACAAGGATTATTCCTTCCCTCCTTATGAAGACTCAGATGCTGAATAGTCCATTCCCTCTACTCTTTTGGGGAAACTTTGCACTCCATGAGGAAACACTTCCACTAGGAAGGCCAAGGTTACTCTGACTCTAAGAAAAGACTCCGTGAGTTCCTTCTTCTCCGACAGCATAGACCCCTTGCAATTCCTCCAGTTTTAGACATTTTGGATGATGTTTACACCGAATCTAGTCTACACCCAGATTCCTTACCTCCTGCACCAGCTAAACCAGACAGATACTACCAAGTCCCTGATTCTCATAAGTTTCTATATAAAAGCCCTGTTGCAGATCCCAAAACCATTTCCCAGGGTCCCAAAGGGGTTAAGGCCTCTACGGCTAAGAATCCACTACCTTCTGAAAGAGATTCCAGAGCATTAGAAAGACGGGGGAAGAAAGTGTATACGTCTGCCACTTTGGCCATGAGGGCCTTAAACTGCCAATTCCACATGCTAAAATACCAGCAGTACTTGATTACTCAGTTAAAGCAGAAAATGATCCCTCAGACAGATCAACCTGATTTTAAAGAGATGCAGGATTTGCTGCATGCAGCGGAACAGGTGGGAAAGCATACCTTACAGTGTGGTTTTGATTCATTGGAAGCCTCATGTAGAGCAGCTGTCACAGGATCTGTAATACGTAGACATGCTTGGCTAAAAGAGCAAGCCTTACCAGAACATGTCAAAGCAAAGTTATTGGATGCTCCATTGCAGAAAGATGTGTTATTTGGTGTCAAAGCAGAGGAAGTTTAAAGAAAATGGAAGAAAAGACAAAATCTATGCAGACAGTTAAAGATTTTTTACAGGTACAACCTCCTCGTTTCAGCAAAAACTGGCCATCAAAAAACTGGTCCTTTCCTGCATCAGACAGACCCCAAAGGGGTAGGTACAGACGTCCAAGGGGCAGAGGCCAGTCACAAGGTTCTTTCAGGCCTAGACAATGGCATACAACAACTCAAAGAGATGGAGACGGAATATCTCAACCCTCCAGAAAATAAACACAATGACTTCCCTCTTCGCCTGCCAAGCAAAATTACCCTGGCAGCACCTTTGGGAGGAAAACTAGCTCTATTTCCACAAAATTGGCAAATCATAACAAAGGACAAATGGGTTCTGGATATTATTACCAGAGGCTACAGATTTCATTTTCACACTTTACCACGGATGAGAGGCATGCCAAATCTGCCTCCAAACCAATGGGCAGAGGCACAAACGCAAATTTTAGCTCTCATGGATATGAAAGCAATTCAAAAGGTACCTACAAAGGAGCAAGGTCAAAGTTTTTACTCAAGACTATTTCTAGTACCAAGAAATGACAAAGCCTGGAGACCTATTTTAGACCTCTCAATTCTAAACACATACCTGGAGGTACCCAAATTCAAAATGCTCACACTACAGCAGCTTCTTTCCATGCTGGGCAAGGAGTCTTGGCTGGTAACGTTGGACCTCAAAGAGGCATACCTGCATGTCCCTATCAGACAAGATTGCAGAAGATACCTCAGATTTTTGGCAGGTACAACACATTATCAATTCTCTGCATTGCCCTTTGGCTTATCTTTTGCGCCCAGAGTATTTATGAAATGCCTGGCATCAGTAATTGCATACTGCAGACAATGAGGAATACAAATTTATCCATATCTGGATGACTGCCTGATCCAAGCGGACAGCAAGGCCATTCTATTACAGCAGCTGGCATTTGTAACAAAGCTGCTAAGTTGCCTAGGGTACACAGTAAACAAAAAGAAGTAAAAGCTAATACCCTCACAAGACATAATATTCCTGGGTGCCAGCTTAAATACAACGGCCTAGATGGCTTATCTCACACCAGACAAACAAAAACAACTGACTCAATACTTCAAAAAGATGGCAACTTTTACCCAGCTCACTGCAAGGAAAATCCTGCAGGCATTGGGGTTCATGGCATCCTGCATTCAACTAATTCCACATGCAAAGCTGCATATGAGGAAATTACAATGGTACCTGAAAAGTGTATGGACTCAACACAGGCACAGCCTCGAAACAAGTATATACCTCTCATTCCCTGCCTTCAAAAAGAGTTCCTATGGTGGGGGCTCAAGCATGTCAAATAAACAAGGGTCTTCCTTTTGTCTTACCTCCAGCAAACCAAACTATGACAACAGATTCTTCAGACTACGCCTGGGGAGCACACATGGCAGGACAGTGCATACAGGGCAAATGGTCTGCAAAACAAATGCATCTACACATCAACCAAAAGGAGATGCTAGCTGTGCAAAATGCACTGACAGCCTTCAAGGACCTCTTGCATCCAGGATAAGTCAGACAACACCACAGTTATATGGTACATAAACAAACAGGGAGGAACACACTCCTACCCTTTATGCAGACAGGCAATGACCTTGTGGAACATAGCATTGACTTACCAAGTACAACTGCAAGCACAATTCCTGCCAGGAAAGGAAAACATATTGGCAGACGAAATAAGCAGAGATTTGGCAGAACCTCACGAGTGGAGACTACACCCACAAGTATTTTCAATGATAACTCAAAGGTGGGGATGCCCAGACATAGATCTATTTGCCTCCCCCCAACAATTGCCAACTACAGCAATTTTGCACAAGGACTTATCATTCCCTAGCCTGGAAAGTGGATGCCCTATCATTCAGTTGGACAGCATTGACAGTCTATGCCTTCCCACCACTACCTCTCCCGACCAAGGTATTACTGAAAGTCAAATCAGAGAGACCACAAATGATCCTCATTGCTCCGGACTGGCCACGTCAGCACTGGTACCCATTATTAAGGACCTTGACTCACAGCTCTCCATGGATCTTACCTCAGTTCCCACTTCTGTTGATTCAGCAAAACTCTCAGATCCTTCACAGTCAGCTCAGGACTTTAAATTTAGCTGCATGGAGAATACCTTGAATTATCAATCAACAATTCTCTCAAAGGACGTCCTGAATGTCATTTTGGAGGCCAGGAGGCCCAGCACCAGAAAAACTTAATCAGACAAATGGAAAAGATTTTGTGCATGGAACCAGGCTAAAGGCCAAAATCCTTGGATACCAAACATTCCTCAAATACTGCAATACTTAACTGAGATGCTACACAAAGGCCTTTCTTTCTCATCCATTAAGATCCATGCTTCAGCCATTTCAGCTCAATATAATACGGATCCTCCCATATTCTCACACCCTTTACTAAGGAAGTTTCTCAGAGGGGCTAAGAATATAAGACCCCCCAGAAAACCCCCAACGCCAGCTTGGGACCTCAACTTCGTTTTAGAAAAATTAACACTGCCTCCTTTCGAACCAGCCTTCTTAGCAGAACTACAATACTTGTCATGGAAAACAGCTCTGTTGCTGGCTATCACCTCAGCACGCAGGGTCTCAGAACTACAGGCACTTATGGCAGTGGAACCTTTCATCATTTTCCATCAGGACAGAGTCTCTTTACGAACTAACCCTACCTTTATGCCAAAGGTAGTATCTAGTGTAGCTTTGAATCAAACCATTCATTTACCCACCTTTTATCCAAACCCCCAGAATAAAGGAGAAAGACTCCTTCACTCTTTGGACATTCACAGACAGCTATGTTACTATTTGGATAAGACAAAGACCTTTAGAAAAAACGGGCCAACTCTTTGTATCCTATGCTGCAGGTTCACAAGAAAAGGCTATTTCAAAACAGACCATCTCCAAATGGATAGCACATTGTATCTGCTTTTGCTACTCGCACCATGGGAAAGCAGTGCCTGTTAATATTAGGTCCCATTCTACCAGGGCTACAGCAACCTCAGCAGCCTTTCTCAGGGGGGTTCCAACCAAGGACATTCTGGAGGCAGCTACTTGGAGTTTAGTGCACACCTTTACCAAGCACTACCACCTTCCACTATACTCCAAAACCAGAGCTGGTTTTGCCACTGCAGTTCTGCAGGTCATCCTAGCTTCACCTAACCCAGTTTAGTACCAGCCACCCACCCATAGCTTTGGGATTCAACCCAAGTGTGATGACTGCAGCAGTATAACACGATGAACATAGTACAGTTTTGTACCTACCATAAATGTAGATGTTCGAGTGTATATACTGCTGCAGTCCAGGTTACCCTCCCACCATCCCCTCTACATACCAGGGTGTTAGTTATAACTCCATGTACATTAATCTATTGGATGCATGTCTATATGGTGTATTTGCTAACAGCTAGTACTATTGCTTATCTACTAAGGTATCTTTGCATAGTTATTTGTATTGCCTTCCTAGTTGGGGGCATCTGACATCTGGGGCAAGAAAAACTGAAGAAAATGGTGTCAGCTGCCTCTTTTATCCCCCTGTCGCACTGACATCAGGGAAGAAGTGACGACAACCGACGCCGGACCAAGACTTTGGGATTCGGCCGACTCGGGACCGCCTGACGGCAGGATAACCTAAGTGTGATGACTGCAGCAGTATATACACTCGAACATCTACATTTATGGTAGGTACAAAACTGTACTTTCTGCCTTCACAGAACAAAATTCTGTTATAAGTTAGACCAATTGTTTGTATCCCACTCCAAAGTAAAATTGGGTCAGGCTGTATCAGAAGTTACCAAAGCAAGATGGTTGACTAGCTGTATTTCTCAAGTCTATGAAATTAAAGGTTTGACTTTACCAAAACTTCCTAAAACACATTCAACAATATCTGTATCCATACTTCAACATTCTGGTTGAGTACATCAATTGATGATATTTGTGCTGCTTCCACTTTTATTACTCGTTACAAACTGGATATTTTTTCCAGGGGTACAACGGCTTTCAGTTCTGTCAGCCCCTGGAATATCCTTCCATGAGAACCACAGTGGGAATAAAGTAGCTGGGGACTGCCCCAGCAGTAGAGGAATAGATGGAAAAGACAACATCAGATACAAAATTTATGAACTCGCCATAATGATGCATCTGTGTTGTTTCTTTATATCTTTCCCCAACTTCCCTCCCTCCATTCCCCATTCCATCTCATGGAAGATTTCCTGGTAGACTTCTGGTATGACTTTTAGGTGCATATGGCCCAGAGTTTTGCGCTGTTACAACTGCAGGGCAGATTGCTTTATCTCATGTTTTTCTGCCGTGTTTGCCTTTTTCTATGACATATCAACTTTATGGATCTGTTTTGACTGGTTATCAGTGTTGTTGTGTCTTTCGGCTTTTCCCGGTTAGGGGTCGCCACAGCAAAACTCCGGTCTGCTAATGATTGGCAGTAGATTTTTACGTGCCGAGTTGCCAGCTCTGACGCACAACCTTCAACGAAGGTATGCCCATTCACGCATGTCTCCACACAGAAGATGCTCTAGCTGAGAATCGAACAGGACGTTGTACTTTGAGGCGACAATGCTACCGCAGCACCACAGTGTATTGTGGGCAAAATTGATCTGAGGTAATGTTGGGGATAGGAGGGGATTATGGGAAGGGAAGGAGCCTGACCTGTAAATCCTAAGTCTGGAAAAAAGTGTCCAAAGTCAGATCTGAGGTCCGAGTCAAAACCCATCAGTTGAGGAAAGACAGAAAGAGACAACACAGATGCATCATTATGGTGAGTACATAATTTTGTTTTTTTCGGCACTAAAGTTGTAAATGAACAATAAATTATTTCCAGAAGGCTTACTTTTAAATCTGCAATGTAGAAAATGTTTCTCAAGAACTGAAGAACAGCAGATGAAAATAAGAAAATAAAATTAATTACTGTGTATAATATTTTCTCCTAAAGGAGAAAGAAACTTGTCTGTAAATGAGCTACTAGAGACATTGATGTAGTGGATTACCCTAATAAACAATGTCCAGCTAAAATATTTTGTTTTTTGTTTTAATTTACAGTTAAGATGAATTTCTTTTTTAAGATTTGGTTTTGAAAGCATTCTATTCTGTATGGCCAAAAATTTCAGATTATGTTTGTGGAGTGTACCTTCAAGGTCTAGTTTTTTGTAGTGTTTTTCTGAAGATTTTACTTTTGGTTTAAGTTTTCAAAATCATGCTGAACTAAAGAAGTGAGGTGATCTAATATTTGTGTAAAAATGGAACTGATTTTGATTTGTTTTGATAATTTCATTGTCAGATGTTAAGGACTGATAAGTGGAAATTTGGGCAAGCATTTCCTCTAGTTTCTTGATTGTAGAAAACAGCTGTATTGGAAGCGTCTCTGAATTAAAAATGAGAGAGATTTTTATTTCAGCTGTTGCTGTAGGTTCCTTTTGCATTCTTGAGTTCTTGTTAGGAATAATAATTTCCTGTTGTGAATTGGTTTTAATTAGACTCTTTATCTATATGTTTCTGATTTATTAATGGAGTTCATACCTGCCATCCTGAAAACATCAAAAATCTGGACAAAGACCCTTGAAAAGTAGGTACAACTGGACACAAATCTGGACATGCATGCATAATGATGTAACAGCGACACTCCAAAGGAATTGTGGGATTCCAACATTCAAATGTGAATTGAAAAACAGAAAAATAACACAATATAAGCAGAAGTTGCAGAAGAAATAGTGCTTTATTTATATTAACATTTAAACTTATAGAAAAATTTCAACTTGTACTAAAATGCAGTTTTCTTAATTGACATAGAATGCATTCTAGTCAAGTAATTCTGGCTGCTTAGCAGTAACTTTAGCACTGAAATCTGTACAGTCATACATGAATACTCCCTGATTTCCCTTCCTTCCACACTGGCTCTATATTACATGTTTTTTTTACTTTAGATAGATCATATGGCATAATGGCAGAATTATTTGCTCAAGTTTCTGTCATTTGTGAACAGTAACGTAAGCACTAAGCACAAGTCCAACTGTCCAAGCCAACTCAGCCCAGGCAAGCCTGCAGGAAGTAAAAGGAAGCACTAGAGATGACTAGTCAATCTGACTGTCAGTTGACACTCCACACAGGTGCCGTGCACAACAAAAGCCAAGCCAAGCTTCGATACTTTTCGTTTACCTTATGCTGGAACTAGATGGAGCGCAGCAGACTACTTTTTAACTTCCTCCTCTCTACTCATTTGTTGTTCTGAGTGACTCGTCTCACTCCAAAAACTGAATTTGCTTATCAGCAGTCAACACCTACAGGATGATAAGCTAAGTAAACTGTACTGCCATTCGGAATGCTCACAGATACACCTGCGCAGCACAGTCTCACCGCTGATGTCATTATGCATGCCCTTGCACATTGATGACACAGTGGGATAAGTTGTTGATGCATGATGACACCAGCATACAAATCGAAAATGAAAATAATAAGGGACCCAAATCATGATTTAAAGGGGTCACTCTATATATTTGACCCCAAAAATGGTGAATACTAAAGGATTTGGTGTGGTTGAGAGGTATGATGTAGTTTTTAATATTTGTAACAGTAATAGAGTTCATTTATTCCTTAGCTGGTTTTACCTGTCTTTGCTAAGACATTGACAGTATTCCTTTTAAAGGCAGTAAACTAGTTCTGTCTTGCACATCTTAAGTAGCGGTTTTGTCTTCGTAACTGCTCTGGACTTTTTATGTGCTGCCAACTCTTTCTGTTTCTAATCTAACAATATGTTCAGTAGTACTATATTGTTACATCTTTTAAGGTCATAGTCTAAAGTTAGGACCATTTTGCTTAGGGAGATATAAATGGAAGTTAAGTAGCATTAACAGAAGATTTGGTCTCCCTGCCTTAATTAGCTCTTGCAGTCATACTGTACTCTCAGTAATCTTGCCCATATGCTTCCTTTAGTTATATTTTCATAGGTACTTCCTAGGCTAATAATCTGTGAGGATCCTAAGAAGCCTAGTACTGCATTCCCATGATAAATATTAGCAATTATGCAGTATGATTCTCCAAAGACAGGCCAAGAAATAGATGTTGGCATAATTAGATGTTTCCCTATCCGTGAGGGCCATTGGTGCTAAACTGGGGGTGAATTTGTGGTTACCCATCCATTCATCTAAGTTACATTTGAATAGAGTAAGAGAAGTCCTCTTCTTTATGTGGCTGGAATAATGATTCAATAGATGGAGACTGAGGTCCCTTGAGCAGGTGTTTCTGATACCATTGAACGTCTGACTGTGTAATAGGACAACAGGATTTAATTACATTTCAAAACAGTACATGGAATTAAACATGCAGTGGTTTCTGCACTGGTGCTTCCATCCATATTTAGTGACATTTCTGTGAATGACATGTTTTTTGTGGATATTGCTTTCACCAGTTTTGACTTTTGTCATTGTACTGGAGTGAACATAGTTGCTTAAAGTTTTTTGTAAAAGATTTACCAAGAAGGGAATTATTCTAGGTCCAGGTGGATAAAGTTTCTTTGTGGCACAGGTTTATTTAACTGCCTGTTCTGTCAGTTTATGGACTTCTTCAGGGTGTTCTCATTTACTGCCCAAAGAAATAAATCAGTTTGGTGATTTTTGGGTGAGGAGCTATTTTATTTTCAGAATGAGATGATACTTGTACAGGAAGATAATAGTATAGTATACACCATGCTTTTGCTTTGCCTTTAACAGTACTACTTTTTTTTTTACAAGTTTTCAGAGCCTGCCATTTTTAATTTTAAAGTTGGGAAATTTTTTGTGCAGGTTGTTTTAGCATTCACTGCCGCTGTTTTCACAGTTCTTGTTCTACTTTGCACTCCACCTTCATTGGCATCCCTCACCTGTCTTAAGTGATCTCAAATCAGCTTTCTGTTGTCGATTTTTTTATTTTTCATTCATATTTTTTTCCTTCTGATACAACTTGGTCTGGAGTACATGATTTTGAGGTCACTTGGTTTAACCTTTTCTTCTATTTTCTATCATTCATTTTCTATTTATATTTGAGAAAAACAAGCCATATTACTGGCTGTTTGCCATCATCATCATCAGTACACTTTTTCCCATTTTCTACATTGGCTTGGGGTGTTGTATCAACTGTTACCATTTCTGTCTGTTCAGTGTCACTCATCCTGCCTTCTTTAAGACTCATGTCTGACTGTCACAAGACTTCTGTCATACAGTCCATCTACCTCTTTGCTGGATGCTCTTGTTTCCTCTTTCCTTCTTCCTTTCTGTCCCAAATCTTCTTCACCAGATTGTCTTCTTTTCTGCACATGCACCTGAAGCACCGCAGTCTGTTCTCTTTGACCTTTTCTGCAATTGGAGCTGCTTTGGCGTCTGCTGCTATGCCCTCATTTCCACTTCCTCCCACAGTGTACATCTTATCACCCATTTCAGG
This sequence comes from Protopterus annectens, assembly GCF_019279795.1. Classification (NCBI taxonomy): domain Eukaryota; kingdom Metazoa; phylum Chordata; order Ceratodontiformes; family Protopteridae; genus Protopterus; species Protopterus annectens. Next base: position 1,790,120,407 of record NC_056739.1, on the reverse strand, counting down.
CACCTCATCTCCATCTCCTCTGGTTTCCTCATCTGCTCTGCCTTTACTTCCCAGATTTCTGTACCATACAGTAGTACTAGTTGCACCACTGTTTTGTACACCTTTTCAGCTTCTTTGGCATTCTTTCATCATACATTGTACCTGACTCTCTGTGCTAGCTAGCTGCAGAGCCTCTGATTCAAGCTTTGACCTCAGTCAGCCTCTTTTAGCTGCTTTTCCTGATCTGTCATTAGTTGGGTTAGTGCATTAAAGTCTGTATGTATGAATTTTTCTTGAAATGCCTGCATATCTTTTGATTTTGTTACCTATTTATTTGATTAGGCAAGTAGAATTATAGATGATATTGCTTGATCTTTTTAGGTTTTTATTTCAGCCAGTTTCTATTTGTATAGTTTCTATTTATTTAATTCTCTCTTGACCCTCACATTACTTATTTCTACATCAACTTTTTAGTATTCCTGTTTAGTTATCTTTATCCCTGTAGCTTATAAAAGTCAGAGTTTATATATCCCTGCACCTGGAAAACAGCAGGTTATATCTTTAATTTTACAGTTAGCTCTAAAATATAATCATTATTCTTTGTTAAGGAATCACCTATGATCAGTATGATGTAGCGTTGATCACTTTTTCCCCCGTTTCATTATTGGTTGTCCCCTAATGTCCTTTTTCTTGCTTTTTTTCCCCCCTCTGTTATCATTTTATTCTCCCCTTTTTTCTCTTTTATCCTGCTTCCTCTCAGTGTGTTTTCAAAAACACTTCAGGCTTTGCCTTGTGTCCCCATCACTATGTCTTTTGGATTCATCATTACATTTGACAAGTCTGTCTGATGCTCTATGTAAATCCTAGCTTGAATTTGCTTTGTATTTTTCATCTCTGTGCAGGCACTCTACAGTTATTATTCTCATCTGCCAAGTCACTTGATGTTCATCGTGTTACACTGCTGCAGTCATCACACTTGGGTTATCCTGCCATCAGGTGGTCCCGTAGTCGGCCAGAGTTCCAAAGTCTTGGTCCAGTGTCGGTTGCTGTCGCTTCTTCCCTGACGTCAGTGCGCCAGGGGTATATAAGATGCATCCGATGCCATTTTCTTCAGTCTTTCTTGCCGCGCGGTGCCCGAAGCAGAAGCAGTCCGCAAGTGCCGGTCAGCTGACTCCTGAGATTTTCGAAGTCGAATTTCAGATCCGAAGTCTACAATAAAGCTAAGTACCCGTTGAAACTTTTTCTTGCCTCAGACCGATGTCAGAAAAAGTTAATAATTGTATTTCTTGTGGAAAGCAAATACCTCATAAGGACTTCCACTCTTACTGTATTCCATGCCTAGGCCCTGGTCACGACATCACTAGTTGTCGGTTTTGTGCTAGATTTAACAAACGTACTATTAAAATGCGTTTTGATTTTGCTTTGCACTACTTTGGCAGAAGGTTCAATTATACTATGCCGTCGGATCAACCGACGACTGCAATACCAAAAAAACGCAAGGATAAAGACAGACATCCGAGGTCCAAAACTGACGACGAAGCCGGTTCGCCGGTTCTCAGTGAGGCGCTTTCGCAGCCCCTGACACCTGCTACCTCAGAGCCACAGGCCACCTCCGACTCCCACGTGGAGACAATTAGGCCTCTGGAAACTCAAGTTATTGGGCCTATGGAAACTAATCCCTCAGATGGGTCTGGAGCCATTGAGCAGGCATCGGCTTCTGAGGGTGTTTTCAGACCTTCACAACTTACCATTAAAACTACAGCCAAGACAAAAGTACCACTAAAGACAAAGAAACAAGTACAACATTCACCTGGACAAGCCTCCATGCCTAAGAAACAGATGCTTAAAATGGCCGAAGACCTCATTACTCTAATCAGAGGTTCCCATCCCCCTCCTGAGAAAAGGCCTAGGCAGGATACAGACTATGAGTCCTCTGATCAGGTTTCCATTTCCTCTGATTCCTCTTCAGACTAGGGATATTCTCTGCCCCCCTATGAGGACTCTGATGCTGAAGAATCTATCCCTTCAGCCTCTCCTCCTGAGGATTATTCTTTTGGGGAAACTTTACATACCATGAGGGAGCATTTCCACTGGGAAAGTTAGGATTATTCAGAATCTAAGAAAAGGCTTAGAGATTTCCTTTTATTGCCTCAGCACAGGCCCCTGGCTATTCCGCCAGTGCTAGATATTGTGGATGATGTGTTCTCTGAATCCAGCTTATCTCCCGATTCCTTACCCCCTGCACCAGCCAAGCCGGATAGGTACTACAGAGTTCCTGACTCTCACAAGTTTCTTTACAAAAACCCTACTGCTGATACAGAAACTATTTCCCAGTGTCCAAAAGGGGTTAAGGCTTCCATTGCAAAAAATCCAGTACCCTCTGACAGAGACTCCAGAGCTTTGGACAGATGGGGGAAGAAAGTATACACTTCTGCAACTTTAGCAGTAAGAGCTTTAAATTGCCAGTTTCACATGCGTAAGTACCAACAATATTTAATGGCTTAATTAAAACAGAAAATGCTTGCAAGCTCAGAAGCACCTGATTGTAAAGAAATGCAGGATTTATTGCATGCAGTTGAACAGGTGGGAAAACATACTCTGCAATGTGGTTTTGATTCTCCAGAGGCCTCTTGTAGAGCCGCAGTTACGGGTTCAGTGATTCGAAGGCATGCTTGGTTAAAAGAACAGAGTTTACCTGATCATGTTAAGGCAAAATTATTGGATGCTCCTTTACAGCATGATACCTTGTTTGGTGTTAAGGCAGAAGAAGTGTTAAAGAAAATGGAGGATAAAGCTAAATCTATGCAAACAGTCAAGGATTTCTTACAGGTACAGCCACCTCGATTTAGCAGAAATTGGCCTACAAAAAATTGGCCCTTTCCAGTGTCAAACAGACCACAGAGAGGCAGATACAGACACCCAAGAGGCAGATCTCAACCCCAAGGCTCAAACAGACAACGACAGTGGGGCACCTCAACCCCAAAAGGAGGTGAGGACAAGTCTCAACCTTACAGGAAACAGTCACAATGACTTTCCCCTTCGTACGCCAAGCACTTCCCTTTTGGAAGCCCCCTTGGGGGGAAAACTAGCACTTTTTTCCCAAAACTGGCAAACAATCACCCAAGACAAATGGGTTCTAAATATTGTGTCTCAAGGTTACAGGATCCACTTTCATACTTTACCAAGGCTAAAAAGAATGCCAGACCTGCCACAAAATCAATGGGCAGAGGCACAAAAACAAATTTCAGCCCTCATGTACATGAGAGCTATTCAAAAAGTACCACAGCAGGAACAAGGACAAGGATTTTACTCAAGACTCTTCCTGGTCCCCAGAAAGGACAAGGCCGGAGGCCCATACTAGACCTTTCAATTCTAAATACTTACCTGGATATTCCGAAATTCAAAATGTTGACATTACAGCAGCTTCTACCCATGCTGGGCAAGAACGCTTGGCTTGTTACTTTGGACCTCAGAGGCATACCTGCATGTCCCTATCAGACAAAATTGCAGAAGATACCTCAGATTCAAAGCTGGTACAATGCAGTACCAATTCTCTGCACTGCCCTTTGGCTTATCTACTGTGCCTAGGGTCTTCACAAAGTGTTTGGCACCAGTAATTGCATTTTGCAGACAAAAGGGAATTCAAATATGTCCATACCTGGATGACTGCCTCATTCAAGAAGAGACAAAGTACATTCTTCTACAGCATCTTGCGTTTGTAAAAAGGTTGCTAACTTCTCTAGGGTACACAGTAAATGAAAAGAAGTCAAAACTGGTACCCTCACAACAGATTATATTCCTGGGTGCCAGCTTAAATTCAATGGCCCAGATGGCTTACCTCACGCCAGACAAACAGGTTCAACTAACTCAATATTTTCAGTTACTGGCAAAAAAGTCCCATCTCCCTGCAAGAAAAATTCTGCAGGCCCTGGGATTCATGGCATCCTGCATACTACTAATACCATATGCCAGACTGCACATGAGGAAACTACAATGGTACCTAAAAAGTGTTTGAACTCAGCACTCTCACAGTTTAGAAGCAGTAATACCACTGATTCCCTGCCTACAACAGGAGTTTCGATGGTGGGCACAGGCATGTCACCTAAACAAGGGTCAGCCTTTCACCCTACCCACAGCCAGGCAGACTCTAACAACAGATGCTTCGGATTACGCCTGGGGAGCACACATGGCAGGAAAATGCATTCAGGACAAGTGGACCACAGACCAGATGCATCTTCACATCAATCAAAAGAGATGTTGGCTGTGCAAAATACCCTAACAGCTTTCAACGACCTTCTGCATCCAGGCCAGTTATTAATAAAGACAGACAACACCACAGTAATGTGGTGCATAAACAAGCAAGGGGGCACTCATTCTTGCCCCCTATGCAGGCAAGCCATGACCTTATGGGACACAGCTCTAACGTACCAAGTTTACCTGCAAGCACAATTCCTGCCGGGAAAGAAAAATACTCTGGCAGACGATCTAAGCAGAAATATCATGGACCCTCACAAATGGAAATTGAATCCACAAATCTTCAGCATGGTAACACAAAAATGAGGATGCCCAGACATAGATCTTTTTGCCTCCCCACTGAATTGCCAACTACAAAAATTCTGTACAAGGATTTATCACAAACAAGCATGGAAAGTAGATGCTCTTTTGTTCAGCTGGAAAAACCTAAAAATGTATGCCTTCCCGCCTCTGCCTCTCCTTTCCAAGATACTCCTAAAAGCCAGACAAGAGAAACCACAGATTATCCTGATTGCTCCAGACTGGCCACGTCAGCACTGGTACCCTATCTTAAGGAACCTAGCTCAAAGCCCACCATGGATTTTGCCTCAAATTCCATACCTTCTGACTCAACAAAACAATCAGATCCTGCACGGTCAGCTCAAAACCCTAAACCTGGCTGCATGGCAGATTTTTTAGTCAAACAGGCAACACCTCTCTCTAAAGCGGTTATGGATGTCATTTTGGAGGCCAGAAGGCCTAGCACCAGGAAAGCTTACTCAGAAAAATGGAAGAGATTCTGCGCCTGGAACCAGGCTCAAAGCCTTGACCCTCTTGTTCCAAACATTCCTCAGATTTTACAATACTTAACTGAGATGCTGGACAGAGGCCTATCCTTCTCATCAATTAAGATCCACGCCTCTGCCATTTCAACACATTACAACATGGATCCGCCTTTATTCTCTTATCCCTTGCTAAAGCAGTACCTCAGAGGGGCTAAAAACATAAGTCCGCCCCGGAGAGCACCAACACCAACTTGGGACCTCAATTTTGTTTTGGAAAAACTGACCCTGCCACCTTTTGAGCCAGCCGATCTAAAATTTTTATCATGGAAAACAGCTCTGCTCCTGGCAGTAACTTTAGCACGAAGAGTCTCAGAGCTACAGGCATTAATGGCAGTGGAACCTTTTATAATTTTTCATCAAGACAGGGTTTCTTTAAGGACAAACCAAAGGTGGTATCTAGTGTGGCTCTTAACCAAACCATCCATTTGCCAACTTTTTATCCAAACTCCCAGAATAAAGGGGAGAAACTTCTGCATTCTTTGGACATACAGAGGCAGCTACGCTTCTACTTGGACAAAACAAAAGCTATCAAGAAAACTGAGCAAGTATTTGTAGCATATGCTGCAGGATCACAGGGCAAGGCTATCTCAAAGCAGACTATATCCAAATGTATAGGACACTGTATTCGTTACTGCTGCACAGCATGGGAGATCAGTCCCAAATAGCATTAGGCCACATTCCACCAGGGCTACAGCCACTTTAGCTGCCTTTCTCAGAGGAGTACCTACCAAGGAAATTTTGGAGGCTGCAACTTGGAGTTCAGTGCACACCTTTGCCAAGCATTACCACCTGCCTCTTTACTCTAAATCCAGAGCAGGATTTGCCACTGCAGTTCTGCAGGGTCTCATAGCCAATCCTAACTCTTTATACACCAGCCACCCAACCTTAGCTTTATGATTCTACCCAAGTGTGATGACTGCAGCAGTGTAACACGATGAACATAGTACAGTTTTGTACCTACCATAAATGTAGATGTTCGAGTGTTCACACTGCTGCAGTCCAGGTTACCCTCCCCCCATCCCGTCTGAACTAGCTGGCCTTATCTATACCTTTCTATCCTATACAACCTTTGTGGTGTATTTGCTTGTGACTGAAGGTATTGTTTTTATTTCATATGTATTGCCTACCTACTACCTGACATCTGGGGCAAGAAAAACTGAAGAAAATGGCGTCGGATGCATCCTATATACCCCTGGCGCACTGACGTCAGGGAAGAAGCGATAGCAACTGACGCCGGACCAAGACTTTGGAACTCTGGCCGACTACGGGACCGCCTGACTGCAGGATAACCCAAGTGTGATGACTGCAGCAGTGTGAACACTCGAACATCTACATTTATGGTAGGTACAAAACTGTACTTTACATGCCTGTTTTTATCCATATTGTTATCCTTTTTAGCTTTTTCTATCACTTCACTCTCCCCCATGGCACTTATTTCTGGTGCTTCTTTAACTAAACTATTGTATATACTGTTATTGCCCTCCACTAATACTGTCTTGTATCTGACATTTTCCTTTCACATTTCCTATGTTTGTTCAGTTCTTTTCTCTGTATATTTCTTGTATGTTTAACTTACCTTTTTTGTATATCAGTAATATTCTACAGAGAACCTGCTTTTCTACACAATTTCATGTTCTTTGAATATTTCCCTCTGTCTTAGGATTCATTTAAATGACAGTAAGCACACACTGTTATGCTACATGATTTTGTCTCCTTTTCAAGTTTGCCTAGGTCACTCTGTGGTTCCATATTTGTTTTACTTTGTACTTGTACTATAAGTAAGTAAGATTAGCTTCCCAGAATTGTGATATTGTAGAGTGTGCATACAGCTTAAACTACACACAACTGTTTTCTTGATTTTTTTCACTGACATTCTTTACATTTATTTATTGACCAGGAAGATCAAACTGGGAACAGGTGCCCTTTTTCGTAGGAGGCCCAGGGAGAAAAGCTCCAAGTTGTCATTTAATGCAATCAATATTTACAATATTTAATGAATGCATAATAGTCGTTATAATAAAATGTGTATTGATATTCGCAAACATTAATATTTCAAGCATTATACTGAGAATTCACATATAGAAGAGTGGTATGTAAAGTAGGTAGGAGTAATTTAAGAAATACAATAGAGTGAAGTATTAGAGTGGATAAGCAAGTTTAAGTGCTCCCAGAAACTGACACTTCTCTGGAACAAGCTTCCAATTCACATGAAACAAAGCCCCTCCCTGACCCTCTTCAAATGCAATCTAGATTAATGGATGGGTGACCGCATATTCACTCCTGGGGTAGCACCCATGTCCCTTCTGGACAGAGGAAGTTGGTTTCAACTACCATAGACCTTTGCCTCTGCGAACTTCACTCACCTAACCACCGACAGTTGGGGCAACTAGGGATAAATATAGCTAGACTTGTAAGGGCTATAGGGCTGTTAGCCTAGTAACATTCTATGAACCTATGAACAACCCATTGCTATAAATTTCTCCATGCAGGCTTGTTTTAAAGTGATATAAATTTTGGAGGAAATGAAAGATGCCTTCCTCTTCTTTTAATAACCAGAAAACTTAGTTTTGCAGGTGAATTTTAATTGAACAGAGAAGCATACTACAGATATTTTGTTGTCATATTGTGCAGACAGATACATTTCATCATAAATGCATCCCAGAAGCAGCTTGTACTTCAAAAGTTTGCATTCTTTTCAAGATTTTTACTTGTCCCCTACCATCCCTGTCCAGCCAATCTGCTGTGATTTATAGTATGAACTGCACCAAGGAGGCTAGTTATGAAAGTCTGGTTGCAGCATACTTCCCATTATGGTCTTTAGACTCTATTGCAGTTCATTTTGTTTAAAACTTTCTATAAACACGGTACTGAAAATTTATATACAGATACCCGTACGGTCTCTTTTCTGTAGATTTGCTTTGATGGTGTAATGCTCTGTACGAAATGAGTGTTATTACATATTTTCTTCGTGTTGAACCATCGTCTACTGGACGCTGAGAACAGAAGACATTGGTGCAAGAGTCTTTACATCTTCAGACTCTTTTGTGTCACTTAGTTATTTGCTGGTTGATAGTAGCGTCAATAAATGTAAACACTTGTTTAATGTAACACGCTTGTGCTATGAAGTGTAAAACCTTCCTCTGCACTAAAAAAAATCTAACTTTTATTTATTGGTCAGGTAAGTGAACTAGTCATCCTGGACTGTTTTGAGCCATGATGTGAGCTACAAGCCCAAATGCAATATATTCATCAACACTTTAGAGCAGACAATTGACTAGCATTTTCTTGGTATATGGGAGGCAACCGCAGTACCTGCAGAAAACACATGCAAACACAAGGAGAGCATACAGACTTTGCGCAGGCAGTGGCTTGAGATCAGGATTGAACCCAGAACCCTAGAGCTGTAGGGCAAATATTTTAACAAGGGAGACTCCACACTGCCCTCTTAACTTCAAGCTGAAACACTTGCAAGTTTAACTCTGCAGCTAAACAACTTTTATATGAACCTTTTCTGTAAAGCATGAGAAATAAAATACTTTGATATCACTCACAGTGACTCATGGTTTTCTGCTACAATCAGAAAATGAAAACATCAGGGTAATGATTTTAAATGCAGTGTCCCCTTTCCTCTTAAAAACTAGACTTTGATTTGCAATACTTTTAAACTGGCAGTTAAGTAATGGCATTTCCTTAATGTCAAATAGTAGTAAACTCCTCTTGAACTGGACAACTTTCTTGGACAGTCTGCCTTTACATTGATCACATGCTGCTGTTACAAATTAATTCTTTCTTTTCTAGGTGTATGAGGTGTCCAAATCTGTGCTTTATGTCCCAAACGTTTGTAGCTGCCTAATGTTCATGCCTCCAGAAGTGGGCATATTACTCTAAATGTATCTTTGCCATCCCTTGTACAGTAGAAGAATTACCTATAGGAACTGCTGAAAACTATATGTTTTAGTGATGCTGGCTTGGACAGCTAAGCAACTGCTGAAAACATTCCCTGTGCTGGTTCTACTTTTTACTGCTATAGTTCTGTTAAGTGCAGTCGGTGCAGTAGCTTATGTCAGAGATTCAGTAAAATAAAATGAAAAAAACCATCCAGGGAAAACGAAGCGTTCTGTTGTGCTTTTATTCCAACTTGCAGAACAACTTGGTGAAAAGCATAAACGCAGAAAATCTCCTACACATTTTTTGTCACAGTAGCTGTAACTTCTTCAGATAATGACATTACTGAATCAGTCTTTATTTAAACACATTAGTTTCCCACTAGAAACATGAACACTTCTTAATGTAACACAGCAAATGCATATTTTAAATTAATATATTATGATTTTTAAACTATGTTTTTAAACCATGGTATTCAACATGTTTTTAACTCAAGTTTTCCAACAATGTATCATTGGAATTAAGTTTTTAACAGGGACAAGTTTTTAATGTTTATTTAAGACCATAAAAAAGTTTTTTTTTGTATTTAAATACATATGTAAGCTAAGGGAGCTTTAAATCTTTAATGAAGTAATTGTGAATGTCATTCAAATGGTTTTGTTCAAGCCTGATAGGTTGGAATGTTTCTAGTGGGAAACTAATGTGTTTAAATAAAGACTGATTCAGTGATGTCATTATCTGAAGAAGTTGCAGCTACTGTGACGAAAAACGTGTAGGAGATTTTCTGCGTTTATGCTTTTCACTTAGTTGTTCTGCAAGTTGGAATAAAAGCACAATAGAACGCTTCGTTTTCCCTGGATGTTTTTTTTCATTTTATTTTACTGGTTGTAGTTGTGGGTCAACAATAGGCTGCTGTTTCGTTTGAGTTTTATGTCAGAGATTCACTACTTCAGTAGGTACCTCACCGACTTGCACACTTCTGATGTTTTGTCTGCATTAGCTTGAAAGTGAACACCAGATATTATTTGCAAGGATCTCTGTTGCAGTAGTTTTCATGACCTATGGAAATTAGCTGCAAGTAGCTGTCTGGCTCATTGGTCCAACTCTCAGACCTTTGTGTATGCCTTGGTGCTTCCTGACAGAGGAGGCAGTTGGCTTGTGCCACCTTCATTTCTTATTTCCCCCAGCAAACTGTGTGAGTAAGTCTACATTTGTTTGGTCTAATCTCAGCCTGAGAGCACCTTTCAAAAGAAAACTTCAAAAGATATCTGCCATAGTGGTGAAGTACACCCCCTTACTTTAATACATTGATTAGGTTGTGTTGTTGTGCTGATGAAAGACTTCTATGGAAACCATGTCTGTTTATCACTGCAGGCCTTTGTAGGTGTAGGCACCAACTCCTTTATAAGGATTTGTACTCAAAACTTTTTTTTTTTGCGAAGATGGTCTTCCCCTATGTTATACAGCTCAGATGCAGAAACAAGTTCTTTATGCTTTGTAAGTTTTTGTCCCAGGAGATATCCAGTGCAGAGTACAAAATCAAAAATACTTAGGCTACCTAGGCTTGCAGGAATCTAAGCCAGTGGCATTTCTCGTGTTTGAAGCTGATGTCATTTTGGTGGTGCCCTTCTAACCAGATTCCGGCCCTCTGGTGCCTGAGAAACATGACTGGTTCTGTAAGGATCAGCTGTCCTTCCAGTTCTTACGTAAGAACCTTGAGTCAGATGCCTTGGTAGTTTCCCTGCACACAACCAAGCATTCCAGTTTGATATTGAGCTTCGACACCTCACATATTAGTAGAGGAAGTAGGATCCTCTGTAGGCTCAGAAAAAAAGATTTGCATGTCAGCCACACTACCATTAGCCTTCAGGGGAAATAATTGATCTGATGTTGTCAGTCTTCATTCATTCTTGACTGTTGGGTCTCGGTTCTGACACTCGGAACCAACTCTGCCGTTATATCAATCTCGCGCCAGCCAGAAACTCTCAAGTCAACGCTACCCATACTGCCTCTCTTCCCTCCCCCCCAGATCTCGTTTGCCACGTAGAAAATCGGCCGTATCAGCTGTGCTCCCAGCTAAGTGCTAAATTTTTACTTGATATATACCTGTATATATAATATATGTATATATTCTCTAAATCTTTACTTGTTGCCTCTCTTTCGTAATTACTGTTATTGCTGTATTTTTTGGTGTGTGTTTGTATATTCCTTCTTCCTTTACCTTGTTGTTAGTTTCTCTTACCATCGTTGGTATAGGCCCTCCCTTCCCTTTTACCGCTGGTAAATTCTTAAATACCATCGTTGGTATCCCTACTTCCCTTCTTTCTTTGTTCTCTTTACCCCTTTTGTGGTAATTTTCTAAATACCATTGTTGGTACAGCCTTCAAAAAAAAAAAAAACATAACTTTACTCTATTTTTTCTGTTAGTCTTTGTGTGTGTGTGTGTGTGTGTGTGTGTGTGTGTGTGTGTAGTGTGTATGCCCTTCTTGTTCTTTTTTGGAAGATGGCAGAAAAAGGGAAAGAAACCAGAGGTTACAAGCAATGTGAGGAATGTGGCAGAAAGATGCCCAACTCCAATGGGCATCTTTCATGTGTTTATTGTTTGGGGGTGCCACATTTGGAAATTCAACCACTGTGTGAACTCTGCAAGGGTTTCAGTGCTTGAACGTAATAAATTTATCCTCAAGGGGCTGCTAAAATGCCCTTTTAGTGAGGCTTGGTATGAGACAGAGACATCTAAGTCTCCCAAAAAGAATCGAAGAAAAGGAGTGATTCTGTTCCTACATTGCCAAAAATACATGAAGCTAAATAAAGCCCAGGTGCTAACTCATCCCTCGGAACTGAGGCCTAAGATATCAAAATCTGCACTGACTACTGCTCCGGCACTGAAACCTGCCACGCCCCCCACAGTGCCAACAACTACTGAAATTACCAAAACTCCTACGGCACCGACCATTTCATCGGTACCAACAATAGTCTCCCCTAGCATTCTAGTTACTCCCTCCCCTGCAAAGCAAACTTTTGGTCAACTGATCATGGTTCCGAAGGTTGAGATTACACCCAGGACTAGGTACTCTCCATCTACAGACCCCTTCTTGGGTCAGCAATTAAGTCCATTTCTGGAAAGGCCAGAATCACCCTCAGGGATATCTATTTGCTCCACCAGGAGCCTTTCAGAGCTTGATGTAGTCAGATTAGTGGATCTGCTGTTGGCAGCCAGAGGCCTTCCTGCCCCCTCTAGGACCTCTCTCCCACCCGGAGCTGAGGGTTACTCTCCTAGGATTCCCACTTATCTTCCTCCTTCAACCTCTCCACAGGTCTTGGAGTCGTCGACTTTGACATTCCCAGTGCCAACTTCTTTGGTGCCGATGGTGGATCTCACCTTGTTTCCAGAATTGACTCTATAGTCTGCAGCTCCATTGGAGCCGACCCACCCAGGGGACTGTGATTTAGCTGCCAGCTCCAGGATCCCTGTATCGGCACTGATTTTTTTCAATGGCACCGTCCACAGTTCCTGGTGCCGTGGCAGTTTTGAGTCCTCTTGCTGCTCCTACTGTGGAGGTGGGCTTGTCAGAGTGGGGTGTGACACCGGTTCTGAGGTTGTCTTTCTCGGTTCCAGGCTCCCATCCCTCTTCAGGCAGGCCTGCCTTCCAGATTATGGAGAGAGCTCCTGGCCTCAGCAGGGTCACAGCTGGCACTACCCCTGTCAGAGTGTCACATCTATGTATCCTCTGGCTTGCATTTGTCACAGTCTGCTACACTGTGGCAGTGAGCACAAAAGCAGCAAGACACCCTGTTGCAGGGTCCCCTCTCTTCGGAGTCCTCCTCGGATCTTCCCCCTGAGGAGCCAACCCCCTAAAAGATTGTGCAAGAGGAAGCACCTGGATTCTCCAGAAGAATTTGTCACTGAGGATACAGATTTTGATGAAGGGGAAGGGTCCCCACCTTCACCCCCTGAAGATGTCTCATCCTAGAAATTTTAAAACAGAGGGGTGATGGGAAGTGCACAAACCCATCCTCCAATAAAATCAGTTTTCATGCAAGCTTTTTGTTTCCAGCCTGCCACGTCTTGGGTGACCCCACCTGCCCAATGAACTGGTCAAACTCATCATGCAGCATATGTGGAAGACCTCTGATACTATAGAGCCAATTCTCCAGACACTGGAAAAAATTATTCATGTGCCCAAGGATCAGCATCACTGATCAAAAGGTCTAGCAAGTAGATACCATGGTGGTGGCAGCTGCCACAAAAAAGGAACTTGCCGAGGAGAGTCCAACTGTCCATCCAAAAAACCGAGGGTCCCAGACGATGGACAGATTTGGGAAGTGGGTCTTTGCTTCTTCGATCTTTGCCATATGGCCCTGGAATTTTTTGGCACATTTTACACACTCCAAAGGGCCAGCGACTTTATTCCAGGAATCAGAGGAGCAAAAAGATGTGGTTCAGAAAGTCCCAAGGGCCTTTTCGGGAAACACGTGGCGAGTATTCTTCTTGAGGCAGAGGGGCAAACTCTTCCGGAAGATGCCCCTCCCATGGCAGAGAAGGCCCGCATAACCAGGGTTCCAGGGATTCCTTCTGTGGGCAACCCTACCAGTGCTCCTGAGCAGCGGCCCAGTTGCTTACCTCTGGGTGCAGTCAGGGGAACATTCTCTCTGCACCATGCAGCCTGGCACACAGTAACATCAGATTCTTGGGTGCAGACAATAATTACCAGAGGTTACCATATCCCCTTCAATCTTTGTCCCAGACCACAAAGACGAATCCCCAATGTTCTACCCAGTCAGAAGGATATAGCAGCACTCGAAAACCAGAAGCTGCTTCTAAAAGAGTCATCCAGACAGTCCCACCAGACCAAATAGGATCCGGATTTTACTCAAGATTCTTTTTAGTGACAAAAAAGACAGGGGACTGGAGGCCAATCTTAGACCTCAGTCTACTGAGCAAGTTTGTTCAACAAACAAAATTCTGGATGGTCATGGTTCAATCTATCCTTCCATTTCTGGAGAAAGAAGATTTGATGTGCTCCATAGATCTTCAGGACGTGTATTACCACAGAAAAATGGATAAACGCTTCAGAAGATACCAAGGTTTCTGGCTAGGAGCCAGTCATTACCAGTTTTGAGCACTGCCCTTTGGTCTCACCACAGCCCCCAGGGTGTTCACCAAATGCATGGCAGTGGTAGCAGCTCACTTAAGGCTACAGGGATTCCTTGTGCTTCCATATTTAGACGACTGGCTCCTCATCACCCCACCAGGCATCTGCTACTTCCCCCCTTGGACTCTGTTTTAAGGCTTGCAAAGTTCTTAGGCATCTTGATCAACAGGGAAAAGTCAAACATATCCCCCACACAGGACATAGAATTCATCAGAGCAAGACTAAACACAAAATCCTGCATGGCTGCTCTTCCACTTCACAGACTGGAGAAGTTGAGGTTGCAACTACAAGTGATACTCTCTCAAGATAAAGTTCCTGCTTGCCAGGTCATACAGCTCCTTGGGTCCTTGGCAGCGACAATCACCTTAGTTCCTCTGGTGAGATACCACATGAGGGTACTTATCACAGTGGTCAATGTTAACTCATCCAATGTCCCACCCAGTCCGAATAACCAACTGGTGCAAGTGGGATTTACATTGGTGGATGAAGCCAGAAGACAGATTATGGAACCGCCCCTTTTACCCCTCTCAGCCCAAGGCCGTAGTGACCATGGACGCATTCCCTGATAGGATTGTGGGGGCGGCATTTTCAGGGAAAGACAGTCCAAGGCACTTGGTCCCCGTCAGAGTCCAGTTTGCATATCAACATCCTAGAACTGAGGGGAGTGCTCTTAGTGTTGCAAGCATTCCAGTCTGCCCTACCTTCAGGGACAATTGCTATTCAATCAGAAACCATGTCAGTAGTCTAGTATATCAACAAACGGGGGAGCCAGGTACTGCCCCGTTTATCGGGAAACCCTAAGAGTATGTCAATGGGCGATCGCTCCAAATGCTTTCTGATAGCAATTCACATTCCGGAGAACTCCAGCGTGATTGCAGACAGACTGACCAGATGCATCCTCCTCCTGCCTCATGAGCGGTCTCTCGATTCTGATGTTGTGGCGAAGATTTATCATTGATGGGGTCAGCCTTGCTGCGATCTGTTTGGCTCTCCCACAAACCACAAATGCAGCAGCTACTTTGCCCTGGTCCCTCCTCAGGGGGAGTCCCTGAGAGATGCTGTTCTCAAAGATTGGCCCCCAGGACTTCTTTATGCCTTTCCACCAATCCCCCTAATCCCCAATTTCTGTAGAAAGTCCAACGGTTGAGAAGCAGAGTGATTCTCATTGCACCTTATTGGCCCCATCAAGTCTGGTTTCCCTTTCTCTGGCCTCACTTAATTTACCGTCCATGGATTCTGAATCCAACCCCAGACCTGTTTTCTCATCCACAGGGCCTGGTCCACCCCAACCTACAAAATCTCAAGCTGACTGCTTGGTTTCTCCACTTCCAGTAATTGCCAGGCAAAATAACTTATCTTCCCCAGTACAAAAGATACTTCTGGCTTCTCATAAACCATCCACCAGAAAACGTTATCTTAAGAAACGGAAGAGCTTTGCACTTTGGTCTGATGAAAAGGGTATTGATCCTTTTTCAGCCTTGATCGACAAGTTCTTGGAATATTTATCCACCTTATTCCAGTTGGGAGCCTCTACTTCTAACATTAGAGATCATTTTGCTGCCATTTCAAATTTCCATAATGGTTTCGATGTCCCACCATTTCTGCAAAACCTTTCTTAAGGGCACTTTATATTTGAAACCGGCTTTCAAAGAGCCCATTGCTCCTTGGAATTTAATGTTGGTCTTACAAAGTTTGGTCCATCAGCCCTTCGAGCCAGGAGCCACCTGTGATATATTTTTATCTTGGAAAACTCTTTTCCTGGTAGCTGTCACGTCAGCCAGAAAAATCTCAGAATTGCAGGCTCTGTGTGTAAAACACATGTATTTCATTTTTCACAAAGAGATAGCATAGTTTAGGAGTAATCCCTCCTCCTTGCCTAAGGTAGTGTCAGAATCCAGTATCAATCAGTCCATAGATCTACCAGTTTTCTTCCCAAATTTCTCAAACAAGGAAGAATATTGTTTACATTTGTTGGTTGTACACAGACAATTACATTTTTATTTGGACAGAACAAAATCTTTTAGAACATCGGACCAATTGTTCCTATCTTTTTTTGGGTACTAGACTGGGGAAACCAGTTTCGAAAGTTACTCTGTCAAAATGGTTGAGAGATTGCATCAACTTTATTTATCAAAGAAATAAGCTGGACTTGACAATAGATGTTAAGTTGTCTATCTCGCCTTCATTGCTGGATGGGTTCGGAGCCGATCCTCGGCTCTGACTCGGCCTTTTACTAAAGCTCGAGACCTCCCCATATCCCACAGTTCTGCTAGGCATCAGATACCCAGATCTCGTTTGCCGCTTCAGCTACGAGGTTGCGTTTTTTTTTTTTACTGGCTCAGGTCGTATTAATCTTTTTTTGTCTTTTTCAGCTAAATTTTAAATGTATTTTTCTTAGAGTTAGATTGTCTTTAACCTTTAGTATAGTTGTACTGTGTATCCCTCTAGTTTGTCCCACTTAGGAAACTCGTTTTGTTGTTGGAGAGTCCCCCCCCCTTGTTCCTTCTCTGCTAATGGCTAACCCCCTCTCTTTGTTGTACCTATAGGAGTAGTGTTTAGCCTTTAATTTTTATTGAGGTTGTTGTAGTTATTTTTATTAAGTGTGGGTGTTTTGTGATAGTTTTTTTCTGCTCACTACTGTTATCTTATATAGCGCGGGCGTGTGAGTGTGTCTGTGTGTCTGTGTGTCTTGTTTAAGCACTAGTGTAACTTTTTTTTTCTCTCTTTGGTATCCCCGGACCAGTATGTCCAAAGATACCAAAGTTTCAGGCTTCAAGAAGTGTGACTCGTGCTGTCAGAGGATGTCTCTGACAGACGGTCACACTTCTTGCGTTTATTGCTTGGGTCCCCTACACCTGCAGGACTCCTGTTCGGTCTGTCATGCCTACAGCTCGAGAGTCCTGCAGGAGCGTAGGAACAAGCTTATCTTGAGAGGCCTACTCAAGCCAGAGGGATCCCTGGCGAAGCCTCAGTCGGGGAAATCCTCAAAGCCCGCCAAGCCATCGGCTCCCAGTTCGGAGCCGTCGCCGGGTGGAGCATTTGCCTCCTCTTTGGCTCCGGCTGGGGCCGACACCTCTAGACCTCTATCGGCTCCGACTTTAATGTCGGAACCATCATTGGGATGAAAACGTTCTAGGTCCCCTTCCCTAGAATCGGTTCGCTCGGCTCCGAGGTCACCGTTGCTTCAGTCGGAACGGAGCCATAGGTCCCATTCCTCTCGGTCTTCCAGGTTATCCAACCATGACTTAGAGAGGGTGGTCAGTAGACTACTTAAATTGCAGGCCCTGGCCAAGATGTTAACCAGCCCTTCTCAACAGACTGTGGCTATCCCGGTGTCTTCAACAGTTCCTCCTCCGACTCCCCTTTTGTGTTCGGAGCCGGAGCTGGTTGGGGCTCGAATCTTGGAAAACTCGGAGCCGATACCACACCTTTCAGCTCCTTCGTCGGCTCCGATCTCTTCATTGGTGGGATCTGGGTGCCGGGACTCCCTCGTCGGCTCCGAGGGGGCGAGTGGCATCGGACCCTTGTCCGATCCCGTTCTCCCTCTCGGGGCTTCGGCGCAGGTGAGCTCGGCCCCAACATTGGCCTCGGAGCTGTCCCCCTCGGTACCGGGAGGGGTTCATGTCTCTTTGGAGTGGGGACCCTTTGCTCTGCCCAACAGGGGCGCCTTCAAGGTCATGAGGAGCGTGCTAACTCCTGTGTCGGCTCCACGATCGGCCCCTTCGGCTCCTCCCCCATGGTGCCTGCATCAGTCTCTGTCCATCCCCCTGACCCCAAGTGTGGAGAACAGACACTCCAGGTCGCCCCATTGGGCATATCTTCCTCTTCTGAGGCCTCCCCCGATCCTTTGGAGGAGCCCCCTTGGAAGATGCCACAATATGAAGACAAGATGATCAATTTCAACAATTGGCTTAAGTATTGGTGTCATTCAAAGGGGATCCAATGCCTGTCAGCCTGGGATGACATGCTCAACAAGCCACGATGCTTCGCTAGGGACGGCTTGCACCTATCACCCCTGGGCTTTCGGATATTGGCAAAGGTTCTTGCTACCCCCATAGTGCCTTTTTTAGGCAAGGCTCAAAAGACAAACCCACCTACATAGGTACCACAAGGGATAAGAAACTAAGAGTAATGCTACTCAACGCCAGAAGTCTAAACCTCAAGATGCACACAGTCAAAAATCTCCTTAGCTTGGAGGACATTGATATCTGTGCAGTAACAGAAATCTGGTTCAAGGCTCCCGAGAGCACCCCAGCACTACCAGGTTATACCTCATACCATGATTTTCGGCCCCAAAACTTGGACCGAACCACAAAAGGAGGGGGGAGTATCAATATTCGGCAAAGATACCCACACCTCCAGGTTGGTGGCACAGCACGAAGCATCAGAGACTATCCATGTGCAACTAACAGTGGGTAAAACTGCCTTCCAGTTTATAGCCTGCTACAGACCACCCTCTCAAACCCAGGAACCCCACTTGGCCTTCCTGAGAACACTGGAAAATATGAAGGTCTCTCCAAACACCATTATATTGGGCGACTTCAACTACCCAAACATAGACTGGGAGCATTACTCTAGCTCCAACACCCTAGCCCAAAGGTTCCTAGAATTTATAAACTCAAATGCTATGGAACAACTTGTTACCACTCCCACAAGAGGGGAAAACATACTGGACCTGATCATCACCAACATGGGGACTCTATGCTCCAGACCAGAAGTGTATCCCTCACTGGTAAGATCAGACCATAAACTAATCTCACTGGATATTCACATCCCGACCCCACCTCCTGCCCAGAAAACCACAGTGAAAAACTTCTCTAAAGCAAATTTCACTCTTACCTGCTTACTTCTTCCTTTAGGAAATAAAGTGTTCTTACTATTATTTTTGTCACTAACTCTACTCTTCTCTACCTCCTACCTCCAGCTTTTGCCCTGTATTTTCCCTTGGGACCGCGCCTGGGTGGATACAAACACAGCAAAGGTCACCTACTCTATCCATACTTTTGCATAGGAAACTACTTGTTCTGCTGCCTTAATCCCATCTTGGAAATTGGAACAGAGTCCCCCAGTGGAAATTAGAAAGTATGTGTATTTGTTGATACTTGGGCCTCTACAACTGTTAATCGCCTACTTGTTAGGTTTTGTAAGCTATCTCCCTGCCAGGACAAACAGCAGCCTACCCTTCTTATTTCTCACTCTCCTGTCTCTCTCCCATCTTATCTGAGTTTTCCAGCTCTTCCCTACTCCACCCTATCCAGTCCCAAGACCTGCCTAGTGGGCCAGTGCACTTCTGCATTTGACCACTAGAGGGCGTCCTCCCCTCATTATCATTACTTTTTTCATTCATTTCTTGCTTTTCTCTACATTTACTTTGCCCATTTAATTATAGAATCCTTCTTACCCTGCTTGAGCTTACCTTCCTGTATAACCTTATTCATGCACCACTGACTGATTGGCTCTCGATCCTCTCCTGGTGTCTTCCCCGCTCCGTTCGCCCTGCGGGCTCACTCCGCTCCCCTACCCTGCCCCCAATTCCCACCCGCCCCCAGCACCTCTAGCTATATCCCTCTTGACACCACACCCACTTCCTCCCTACACCAATCACTCACAACTCCCTAGACACTCCCCAATCAGCCTACTACCCAATTATAACCACACCTATTACTGATCTAACACATTACACATCAATTATACACTCACACCCACTTATCAAGCTCTCCCTCTAGCACCACTTCTACTTACCTTTATTACACTTGACCTATCAACATTTCTTCTTCCTACTGCCCAGAAAACTTAAGAAATATATAAGATAACTGCAACACTTAAACACCAAGAAACCTTCAACATGCATTTAAATACCCCATCTATCTTTATTTTACTATTACTATCTCTTAAATTATCATATCTCTATTACCTCACCCAACCTCCTTCATCTGACCATTCACAACGTTTTCATACAACCTACCACTTGAACTCCCCTCTCTCACCTTTACACTCTCCTATTTCTCCCCATCTATACCCAATAACACAACTTTTAACCTTCTCATTCAAAATTTTCTCCTCACAGAATAACCCTATCCCTATAGTAACTAAACACCCCTTGATCATCACAACAGATCCAAATTGTTATTCTACTCTACTCAATTACCTTCCTAACCCAATCTTTCATCTCATCAACTGCCTCCTATCTGGTGACATCCACCCAAATCCTGGCCCCTCCACCTCTCCTTCCTCACACAAGCCTATATTATTTACTTCTCTAAACCCACAAAGTATTGTCAATAAAGTCCCTACCCTCCATGCATGGCTCACATATAATAAACCTGACATACTTGCTATCTCAGAAACATGGTTAAAACCCTCTATAAAAGACTCTGAAATAACTCCACCCAGCTATTCTATCATTAGAAAAGACAGGACCCAGAAAAAAGGCGGTGGAGTTGCTCTCCTATATTCTTCTTCCCTGCTAGTTACCCCCTACAACAAACCTACTCCAAAGTTCAACAACGCTGAAGTACTCCTCAGCCTCCTACAGGTTAATAAGCACAAATACATTTGTCTAGCATCTCTCTGCATTCCCCCAGGTGACAACATTTCCACACTTGAAAACATCCTCTCTTGGCTCTCAAACAATATCAGTAGTGAAACCATAATCTTAGGAGATGTAAACATCGACTGGACCTCCATCCAGTCTTTGACCAACCCTCTTAATATCAACCTATATAATTTCTCCCAACTAATCAACACAATAACACACCCATCAAAAAACCCCTCTTGTGGCACCATCCTTGACTGGATTCTAGTGTCACATCCCCACTATTTCTCAAACAGTGGTACTCTTCCTGACCCCTTGGTGATCACTTGCCTACTTTCACCCGACTCCCCTGTATCTCTTATCGTACCCATAACTTCATCACTACCCGCAATGACAAAAACTTTAACCCATCAACCTTCATATATTCTCTGAAAGCAATCAACTGGAATAACCTAAAGACACTACCCCTAGAAGATGCAGTTACTCATTTCAACTCTACTTTCTTAGAAATACTCAATTCCCAAGCCCCACTAAGAACAAAAAGAATAAAAACAAATTCAGCCCCCTGGCTAACCAAGACCACACTATCAAGTATGCGCCTTAGAGATAAAGCTTGGGGACTCTATCTTAGAAATAAAACCCCAGAACAAGATAATGCATACAAAACCCTTCGTAATAAAGTAAAAAAGCTTATAATCTCTGATAGACAAAAATATTTCTTCACACTCCAAAACAACAACAAAACTAACCCTCAAAGATTCTGGAAGGGGATCTCTACCCTCCTTAACCCCAGTAAGCCACACACCCCAACCCCAGACCCAAATAGCCCAGACTTAGATCTAGCTACACAGTTCAACTCCTTTTTCATTGACTCTATTAGCAAACTCACATCCTCCTTCACATGCCTCTCCTCAACATCTAATTCATCCCCTCCTTCTCCCACAAACAACCCTCCCCTTACTTCCTCTATCTCCTCATTCTCATCATCTCACTGTCCATCTTCCACCTCATCCACTACTCAAACCCCCTCTTCGCCCATATCTTCCTCAAATCCTCTCTCTCCCCACTCTTCTCCATTCTCATTTAAACCTATACCCACTTCCACCATAAAAAAACTTCTTCAGAAACTGAAGCCATGCACCAATGCTCCGGACAATATCCCCTCTTACTTCCTAAGTATAGCCGCAGAAGCAATTGCCTATCCCATTAGCATTCTAATTAACCGCTCCATCCATGAATGCACGGTGCCCCAATTCTGGAAGCAAGCTTTCATCATCCCCCTCCATAAAGGAGGTAACAATTGCAACATCAACAACTTCCGCCCTATTGCTATCCCGTCCCCCATATCTAAAATTCTAGAAAAGTGCATCCAGCTTCAACTCCTTCCACATCTGTTAGATAATAACCTTTTAACCCCTACACAACACGGATTCAGGCCAAATCATAGTACCATGACAGCCCTCCTGTCCTTTCTTGAGATTGTAAACAGAGCTCGCGATCACAGCCACATTGTCTCTACCCTATTACTTGACCTCTGCAAAGCCTTCGACACTATCTCACACAGCTTACTCTTATCCAAACTGTCACAACTTAACCTCTCTCCCTCCTCCATAAATTGGTTTTCCAGTTATTTATCCAACAGATACCAAGCTGTAATATGGAAGAAGGCCACTTCCTCGTTCCTTAGTACCCCCACTGGAGTTCCCCAAGGATCTATTCTTGGTCCCCTCCTCTTTAATATATTCATCAATGATTTCCACAAATCTATTCCATTTGCTAATATCATCCAATACGCAGATGATTCTACCATTATCTGCTCTGCCACCTCTTCCTCTTCACTCCAAAAACTCACACAGGAAGCTTTCTCAATTACTGAAGATTGGATGAAAACAAATCACTTAGCACTCAATGCCTCCAAAACAAAACTAATGGTATTTACCCCCTCCAAATCCACTTCCTTCTACATAAACTCCTTCTCTATTACCAGCCAAGACAACTCACCCTTGGAACTGGTATCTGAAGCTAAGCTACTAGGTGTTCAAATCGACAACCGGCTTAATTTCAACTCTCATCTACAACTTAATATTAAAAAAACTCATCAAAAACTAGGTATGCTTTACCGTCAGAATCAGTATCTTACTAGCTCCTCCAAAATCACTCTCGCCTCCTCCTTTCTTATCCCCTCTCTTCTCTATGGGGCTCCATTATTGACTAATCTTCAGATCTCACTAAAAAAACAGCTCTCCTCCTGCTATAACAAAATTGCCAAATTCGCAAATAGCCACAAATCCTCCACCCACCACTGTTTCTCTCTCCAAAAACTAAATTGGCTCGAACTATCTAATCATCTCATCTATATACAGCTGACCTTAGCTCATAAGCTCATTCTCAACCCCTCTCTTTGTCCCTCCCTGTCTTCTGCCTTTAAAATGCACCTACCAAATAGAGTCTTAAGGTCCAACAATCAAAACCTACTGGTAATTCATAAACCATCTTACCCCCCAGGTAAACACTTACTATCCTGTAACCTTTCCCGTCTCTGGAACTCACTCCCACCATCCATTCGTACCACCTCTAACCACTACATGTTCAAAAAACAGCTTCACACACATCTAAGTTCCCAATGGGATTGCTCTTGCTCCCACCCCTCATAAATACATGACATCCTTACCACCAATATGCTTACGGTACCAAACTTTTACCTAACAAAGCTTGTGTTCCCTCTGTATTCACCCTGTAAGGTACTTTTATGTTCCTTCTGCAAAACTCCTCTGTTATGTATTTCACATTATTTCCAAGCTCATTTACTTCACATTAATCCTCATTGTTTATACTGTTCTGAATGTTTTGAACTTTGAGTTTAAATGTTTTATCTACCACTTTTGTATAAATATTAGCAATCTTGTGTATGAACCTAATTTTGTGTGTGCTGGAGCTTTTCTCCCCAGGACTTTTATCTACCAGTTTGTATAATTATTTAGCAATCTTGTGTATGTACCTAATTTTTCTGTACTGGAGCTTTTCTCCCCAGGACTCCATTGAAAACGGGTTCTTTTTGGCCCAATGGACTATCCTGGTAAATCAACTGCAAATAAATAAATAAATAAAAACTGAGGTGGAATCCTTCAAAGCCCCCGGGCCTGTGGAAAATACGGCCCAGACCGCAGAATCCTTTATAAATGCATTCTATGAACACCTTCAGGAATGCATGGATCATGCAATCCCAAATAAAACCAAGACCCAATCCTCCAAAGGCAGACGTCCTGTCTGCTGGATCCCAGCCATAAACAAACTATACAATAGAAGGAGGAAGCTACTAAGTGATGGAGCAAAATCCCAAAAAGGGAAGGCATCTCTGATCAGTATTAGCAAAAAACTACGGGCACTCATAAAATCGTCTAAGGCCAGCTTCGAGAGAAAAATTGCACAGGACACTAAGGATAATCACAAGGCTTTCTTTAGTTATGTTAGGAACCTGGGTGGGAATTCCCAGATATGCTCAGAATTAGTCCAAAATGACAAAAAAATACACCGAACCCACAGACATTGCCAACATCCTAGCTGACGGTTCAGCGCAAACTCCCCCCCCCCCACCAAAAGGGCAAATATCTATCCCAGCAGAGTGCTGCCCCTGACATCTCAGATGCTCAGGTAAGAGCTGCCCTCTCCAAAGCAAAAACACAGCATCAATGGGACCAGACGGTGTCCCGGGCTGCGTCCTACATGAACTCCAAGAAGAGCTAAACCCAAACATAAAACTACTGTTCAATCTCAGCCTTACTACAGGATATGTACCCAAAGAGTGGCGTACAGCAACAGTGGTCCCTCTCCACAAAGGTGGTGCCTCAACGGATCCTGGAAACTATCGCCCATAAGCCTGACTAGCTTGGTCTGCAAAGCTATGGAAAGGATCATCATGGACCTCATAAATAAAGATATTGGGGACCTACAGACACTGGATCCTACCCAGTTCGGCTTTGTTAAGGGCAGATCCTGCCTCTTAAACCTGGTTGATTTCTTTGAAACAGTCACCAAGGCCATTGATGAGGGTAAGGTGGTCCACACAGCCTACCTGGACCTCGCAAAAGCCTTCGATACAATACCCCACTCGGGCATTATAGATAAGCTCACCAGCTTAAATGTAAACCCCTATGTCACTAGATGGGTTGCAAACTGGCTCAAGGACAGAACCCACATGGTTAGAATTGCTGGAGCCATGTCAGACTCCAAACAGTTACAAGTGGCGTCCCACAAGGCTCAGTCCTGGGACCTCTCTTGTTCGGTATATATTTCTCAGAGGTACAGGCCAACACGGAAGGACTGTGGCTGACCAAGTTCGCAGATGACTGCAAACTGGGTGCCATAATCGATTCTCCAGCCGACACAAACATCCTCCAAAAGGGCCTCATAGAAACAGACAACTGGTGCCAGAGCCATGGCCTCAAGCTAAACGCCAAAAAGTGTATAGTCATCCCCTTTGGCAAAAACAAAGTGCCCACAAATTACCACATAGGTGGTAATCCATTAAGTACAGAAGAAGTAATTAGGGACCTGGGGACCCAAGTTGATAGCAGTCTCTCATTTGACAGCCACGTGGCCAAAGTGGTTAGAAAAACATTTTATATAGCCCACCTAATCATGAGATTCGCATCTAGATCAGGGGAGGTCGTCGTGCCTCTTTACTCATCCCTCATCAGGCCCATAATTGAGTACAACGCCTCTTTTGGGATGTACCTTACCAGACACCTGCAGCAACTGGAAAGACCCCAAAAGTACCTCACCAAGAGGATCAAAAGGCTCAAACAGATGCCATATGCTGCCCGGTTAAAGAAACTCCAGCTCTACTCAGTGGCATACCGCCTGTTCAGGGGCAATCTGTGCCTGACGTATAAAGCCATGTCCAACCCAGAATTAATGAACATGCTGCACCTCAGAAAATCCAAATCCCATCGAGCTACGTGCTCGAGAGACTTGAACCTCAGCACTGAAATAAATAGGACATGCTGGAGGGACAGATTCATAACCCAGAGGCTCCCTTCACTCTGGAATAAAATCCAAGTCCAGGTTAGGCAGAGTCCCTCATTGACTCTCTTCAAGAGGAGTCTTGATGAGTGGATGGGAGATCGTAGGTTTAACCCGGGCATCACTTCTGTGTCACTGTTAGACAGAGGCACAGTATACTAACCTCGAAAAAGGGCATAGCAAAATTAATTTAAAATGGGTGGCGAAAGCTAAATACATTCTGGCTAGGCTTATAAATGCTCTAGGGCAGATAGCCTAGTATGAACCTATGAACCTAAGAGGAAACATGTTGACTCCCCCGAGTCAAGTCACGTCTGATACTGACTTGGAGGATTCGGAACGGTCCCCAAGGTCCCACTCTGAGGATGTCTCCTTTTCAGACATCCTAGAAATCCTTAAGCAGAGGGGGAACTGGACTGCCCTTAACCCTTCGGAGGACGAGTCGGTCTACCTGGACGCGTTTGGTTCTCGCCCTTCCACCTCCTGGATGTCTCCGACTTTCGACCCACTAATGGAAGTGGTGGCTCGAAAGGCATGGTCAGCCCCAGACACAGTGGAACCAACTCCCCGTAGGCCCACTAAATTTATTACAGCCCCACCCAACAAGCAATTTTTGACAAAAGGTGTCCCTGTTGATGCCATGGTGGTTGCAGCAACCACAAAGAAGGAGTTGGCTGACCCTTCGGTGCCTGTCCATCCACCTAATAAAGAATCTAGGACAATGGACAGGTACGGGAAGCGGGTGTTTTCCTCAGCGACCTTCTCTATGCGGTCGATGAATTATCTGTGCCATTTCACCCGTCTCCAAAGGGATCTTCTTAAGGAACTGGGTGATGCCCTTCAGGATCCATCAGCTGAGGGGGCACAAGACAAGATAAACTCCCAGCTGGCGACCCTAAATTCTATCATCAACTCCTTCATGCGGCTTATTTCTTATGCAGCCGATGGGGCAAGTAGGGTCGCAGGTACAGGCGTAGCTTTGAGAAGACATGCCTGGATGCAGTTATGCAACTTTGCTGACCCCTTTAAGGCATCCTTCACCAATACCCTTTTTGATGGTTCAGCTCTGTTTGGACCACAGGTGAAAGATACCCTTACCAGGCGTGAGCAGGAAGGCAAGACTCTCTCTGCCGTGGGAGTCCGTTTTTCCACTCCCTCTAGACCATACCCCAAGGGTCAGAAGAGTGGAAAAATGTGGTTTCGGAAACCTCATGGAGTTGTGCCTGACACACGTGGCAAGTTTCCCCCCAGGGGCCGGGGAGGGAACAATAATAGATGCCGCCCGAGGGGCAGAGGGAGCCCGCAGAATCAGGGTAGCAGAGAATCTTTCTCTGACAAACCCTTTCAGCACCCCTGAGGGGCTGCCCGACTGTCTGCCTTTGGAGGCAGTCGGGGGAAGATTGTCACTGTACCCAGAAGCCTGGCAACTCCTCACACAAGACAAATGGGGTACAGTCTATCATATCCGAGGGTTACAAGATTCCCTTTGTCCACACCCCGGTACAAACAACCAAGTCCCTTCCAGATGTTCCACCCAGTCTAAGGGAACAGACAGTACTAGAAATTTCAAAACTGCTAGACAAACGGGCCATCCAGCCAGTCCCAGCAGACCAGCAAGGATCCGGAATCTACTCCAAGTTCTTTTTGGTGCCAAAAAAGACAGGGGACTGGAGACCCATTTTGGATCTCAGCAGGCTAAACAAGTCTGTTCAAAGGACAAAGTTCCGGATGGTCACGCTCCAGTCCATTCTACCCTTTTTGGTCAGGACAATTGGATGTGCTCCATAGATCTTCAGGATGCGTACTACCATATCAAAATGAGCAGGCGCTCCAGAAGGTTTCTCCGCTTCCGGCTGGGAGCCAGTCACTATCAATTCAGGGCCCTGCCCTTTGGTCTCACCACAGCCCCCAGGGTGTTCACCAAATGCATGGCAGTGGTTACGGCTCACCTGAGAAGGCGAGGATTCCAGGTGTTTCCATATCTCGACGACTGGCTCCTCACTGCTCCCACCAGGCATCAACTACTACGAGCCAGGGATTATACCATCCAAACTTGCACCGAGCTAGGTATATCAATAAATTTCGAAAAGTCTGCATTGTCGCCTTCTCAGTCTATTATCTTTATAGGCGCAATCTTAAATTCAAAAGATCTGTCTGCAAGGCTTCCTCTTGACAGAGTTTCAGAAATCCGCCGACATGTGCAAGTCTTACTACAGTGCAGAAGGATTCAAGCCAGAGTTGTACTAAAGACCTTGGGCCTCATGGCAGCAGCAATCATACTAGTTCCCCTGGCTCGCTTTCACATGCGACTTCTTCAAGTGGATGCTTTTTACTCAATGGTCCGTTCAACAGCTTCCAATGTCTCACAAGATAATAATCACTCAATCATGCAAAGACCACCTAGCTTGGTGGATGGTCTCCCCTCTGATACTCCAGGGCAGACCGTGTGTTCTTCCTCCTCCTGTTGCCACAGTGACCACGGATGCCTCCCTGATCGGGTGGGTGGGGGGGGGCATTTTCAAGGCAGGACTGTCCAAGGCACCTGGCAACCTCTAGAGTACCATCTGCACATAAATGTCTTGGAGATGAGAGCGGTGGTTTTGGCGTTGCAAGCTCTTCAAGACTCTCTACCCACCGGGACTATTGCAGTTCAAACAGACAATATGTCTGTAGTGTGGTACATCAACAAGCAGGGCGGAACCAAGTCCTATCCCTTATGTCGAGAAGCACTCGGACTCTGGCAGTGGGTGATCTCCTTTCAATGGTTTCTGATAGCAACGCACATCCCCGGGAAGTCCAACGTCATAGCGGACAGGCTAAGCAGAGCTATTCTCATGCCTCATGTGTGGTCTCTCAATCAATTAGTAGCGGACAAAATCTTCCGCAGATGGGGTCAACCTTGCCGCGACCTTTTTGCAACCCCTCTCAACAGCAAGTGCGACGACTTCTTCACTCTCTTGCCCCTTCCCGGCCACTCCCCCAGAGACGCTGTAGTCCACGATTGGCCCCGGGGTCTTCTGTATGCTTTTCCACCTTTTCCCCTAAGTCCAAAGCTAATTCAGAAGGCAACTGCTTTGGTATCCAGGATGATCCTCATTGCCCCTTACTGGCCTCGACAAGTTTGGTTCCCGTTCCTGCATCACCACCTGCTGGAGCAGCCGTGGAATCTGGACCCAGTGCCAGACCTCTTGGTCCATCAGTCGGGCGGGCTGCACCAGTCCCTTCAGTCTCTCAACCTTACAGCTTGATTGCTCCACTTCCAACTTTAGCCAGGCTTCTGCTAATTTCTCAGCCGGTGCGTGAAATCATCCTTTCTTCGCACAAATCTGCCACTAGAAAGACTTATGCTAGTAAGTGGAAACGTTTCTCCTTCTGGGCAGAGGCTAGGAATATTGACCCTTTTACAGCCCCTGTCCATCATGTTTTAGATTTTTTAGCAGAGCTCTTTCAAGCTGGTTCCTCCTCTGCCACCATTAGGGTCCAATTAGCTGCTATTGCAAATTTCCATGCTAGCCTGTCAGAAACCAGCATCATGTCCCACAAACTTTGCAAGGCCTTTCTCAAGGGAACTTTGTTACTTAGGCCCCCGGTCAGGGATCCCCCGCCTCCATGGGACTTGAATTGATATTGGCTTCCTTGACCCCCCCCCTTTGAACCAGCGGCTTCCTGTTCCTTAAAATTGCTCTCCTGGAAGACTCTCTTTTTGGTAGCCATCACATCAGCTAGGAGAGTTTGAACTTCAAGCCCTCTGTATTCGTCCTCCTTATCTTGTGTTTCATAAGGACAGAGTTTCACTTAGGCCTAATCCTTCGTTTTTACCCAAGATACCCTCTGAAACAAATCTGAATCAGTCTATTGATTTGCCCGTATTTTTTTCTAACTATTCGAACAAAGCTGAACAAAATTTGCACCGCTTGGATGTTCACAGGCAATTACGTTTCTACTTGGACAGGACAAAGCAAATAAGAAAATCAGACCAACTTTTCCTATACTGTGCTGAGGGCAAACAAGGACAGCCAGTTTCCAAAGTAACCTTATCCAGGCAGTTGTCCTCTATTATTACCTTGATTTATCA
Organism: Protopterus annectens; assembly: GCF_019279795.1. Taxonomy (NCBI): domain Eukaryota; kingdom Metazoa; phylum Chordata; order Ceratodontiformes; family Protopteridae; genus Protopterus; species Protopterus annectens. The sequence continues at coordinate 1,790,090,677 of NC_056739.1, read as the reverse complement.
ACTCAGACATAAACAACTCCCTGCTAAACCTAAAGGTCATTCCACCAGAGCATTGGCTATGTCGGTAGCTTTTCAAGCAAGACTACCAACGGAATCTATTTGTGCCGCAGCCACTTGGGCCACTCCTCATACATTCATTTCGCATTATAAGTTGGATGTGGCCTCTAGGAATAGAGCTGAATTTGGTTCCACTGTGCTCAAGAGTCTGTTCCGATGAGCCACCCAGGACTAAGGTGCTAGGGACGCTGTCCCATCCAGCAAGAATGAAGGCGAGATAGACAACTTAACATTAAGAAGTTATGTACCTACCATAACGTTCCATGTTAGTTGTCTTCTTGCCTTCTTTCTTGCGTCCCACCCTCCATCCCCCTAGCCTGGACAGACCGAGAAGAGTCCCCTTTTGGGACCTTCTTCCTCTGGGCAACTCTGATGTACATTGTGTCCTCCACTGTCTTTGTACTCTAGTTTTCCTTGTAGTTGGACAGGTGTCCTTGAATATTTCCTTGGTGTTAGCTCTGCCAAACGAGATCTGGGGATCTGACGCCTAACCTTGTGGGATATAGAGAGGGCCTCGAGCCAGTAAATAGCTCTCGAGCTTTAGTAGATTGCCGAGTCAGAGCCGAGGATCGGCTCCGAACCCATCCAGCAAGAAAGAAGGCGAGAAGAAGACAACTAACATGGAACGTTATGGTAGGTACATAACTTCTTATTTTCTACCATGGTCAAAAAGTAAAAGTAGAAGAATTTTCTATCTTCTAGTTTTCCACAAGGAACTCTGGTGTTTGTGGCTTTTGTTCCAAACAAGAAAAACACAAGCCAGCAACAAGTGAGCCGTCAGATAATGAGTAGTTTATTTAAAAACTACTAAAGCAACATGAAAAGCAAAATCTTCCGCAGATGGGGTCAACCTTGCCGCGACCTTTTTGCAACCCCTCTCAACAGCAAGTGCAACGACTTCTTCACTCTCTTCCCCCTTCCTGGCCACTCCCCCAGAGACGCTGTAGTCCACGATTGGCCCCGGCGTCTTCTGTATGCTTTTCCACCTTTTCCCCTAAGTCCAAAGCTAATTCAGAAGGCAACTGCTTTGTTATCCAGGATGATCCTCATTGCCCCTTACTGGCCTCGACAAGTTTGGTTCCCGTTCCTGCATCGCCACCTGCTGGAGCAGCTGTGGAATCTGGACCCAGTGCCAGACCTCTTGGTCCATCAGTCGGGCGGGCTGCACCAGTCCCTTCAGTCTCTCAACCTTACAGCTTGATTGCTCCACTTCCAACTTTAGCCAGGCTTCTGCTAATTTCTCAGCCGGTGCGTGAAATCATCCTTTCTTCGCACAAATCTGCCACTAGAAAGACTTATGCTAGTAAGTGGAAATGTTTCTCCTTCTGGGCAGAGGCTAGGAATATTGACCCTTTTACAGCCCCTGTCCATCATGTTTTAAATTTTTTAGCAGAGCTCTTTCAAGCTGGTTCCTCCTCTGCCACCATTAGGGTCCAATTAGCTGCTATTGCAAATTTCCATGCTAGCCTGTCAGAAACCAGCATCATGTCCCACAAACTTTGCAAGGCCTTTCTCAAGGGAACTTTGTTACTTAGGCCCCCGGTCAGGGATCCCCCGCCTCCATGGGACTTGAATTGATATTGGCTTCCTTGACCCCCCCCCCCCCTTTGAACCAGCGGCTTCCTGTTCCTTAAAATTGCTCTCCTGGAAGACTCTCTTTTTGGTAGCCATCACATCAGCTAGGAGAGTTTCGGAACTTCAAGCCCTCTGTATTCGTCCTCCTTATCTTGTGTTTCATAAGGACAGAGTTTCACTTAGGCCTAATCCTTCGTTTTTACCCAAGATACCCTCTGAAACAAATCTGAATCAGTCTATTGATTTGCCCGTATTTTTTTCTAACTATTCGAACAAAGCTGAACAAAATTTGCACCGCTTGGATGTTCACAGGCAATTACGGTTCTACTTGGACAGGACAAAGCAAATAAGAAAATCAGAACAACTTTTCCTATCCTGTGCTGAGGGCAAACAAGGACAGCCAGTTTCCAAAGTAACCTTATCCAGGCAGTTGTCCTCTATTATTACCTTGATTTATCAACTCAGACATAAACAACTCCCTGCTAAACCTAAAGGTCATTCCACCAGAGCATTGGCTATGTCGGTAGCTTTTCAAGCAAGACTACCAATGGAATCTATTTGTGCCGCAGCCACTTGGGCCACTCCTCATACATTCATTTCGCATTATAAGTTGGATGTGGCCTCTAGGAATAGAGCTGAATTTGGTTCCACTGTGCTCAAGAGTCTGTTCCGATGAGCCACCCAGGACTAAGGTGCTAGGGACGCTGTCCCATCCAGCAAGAATGAAGGCGAGATAGACAACTTAACATTAAGAAGTTATGTACCTACCATAACGTTCCATGTTAGTTGTCTTCTTGCCTTCTTTCTTGCGTCCCACCCTCCATCCCCCTAGCCTGGACAGACCGAGAAGAGTCCCCTTTTGGGGCCTTCTTCCTCTGGACAACTCTGATGTACATTGTGTCCTCCTCTGTCTTTGTACTCTAGTTTTCCTTGTAGTTGGACAGGTGTCCTTGAATCTTTCCTTGGTGTTAGCTCTGCCAAACGAGATCTGGGGATCTGACACCTAACCTTGTGGGATATAGAGAGGGCCTCGAGCCAGTAAATAGCTCTCGAGCTTTAGTAGATTGCCGAGTCAGAGCCGAGGATCGGCTCCGAACCCATCCAGCAAGAAAGAAGGCGAGAAGAAGACAACTAACATGGAACGTTATGGTAGGTACATAACTTCTTATTTTCTACCATGGTCAAAAAGTAAAAGTAGAAGAATTTTCTATCTTCTAGTTTTCCACAAGGAACTCTGGTGTTTGTGGCTTTTGTTCCAAACAAACACAGCAAGCCAGTAACTAAGCAAACATTCACTGAATGACTAACTGTACCTCATTCTGTTCAGAAAAGCATGGTAAAACCTTGCAAGGTCTTGTGAAGTCACATTCATACTGAGAAGCTATCACAGCGGCAGTCTTGTTCAGAAATGTCTTCAGTTCATAACATTTGTGAGGCATCTTCTTAGTCTCCTATGGACATCTTTTCTAGCACTACAAGCTGGAAAATGGTAACCATTTGAAATGTTGAGAACTGCTAGAGCAAGTCCCGAAACATGGAGACTGAATGGCCGAAAAGATCAGACTTCTATGTACCAAGTCCATGATGTTATTTATTGGAATAGCCCGTTTTCCTCGGAGTTGCTATATATAAGTTCAGGGGGGGGGGTGCAGGTGGGCATGCCACGTCCCCCAACACATGCACACAGAAGTTTAAGGGAGAAGAGCAATTTCTGATATTCCCTCTTCTCTGTTTTTTTTTTTTTCAGTCTTTTTATTTATTTAGTTTTTTTTTTTTTTTTTTTTTGGGGGGGGGGGGGGGTTGACACTGTACATTTCCATAGGATGCCAGAGAAACAGACCAGTAGCAGGATGGGATTTGGTTCTGTCATTCTGCATGCCTGTCTTTGAGATGTTGTCTTTACAGTGACTATTTTCTAATCCCCAAATCTGCTCTGCTGTAGTAATTTTACAATGGGTTATGACATTACTGCAAAATAATGATAGAGGATTTAGTACAGTTGTGAGAGCACAATTCCTGTAACAATGGATTTTCAAGTAGGATCAACGTTGTAGTACAGTGTTCCTCCTTTCTAAATGTGGCATGCTGGGTCTTACTAAATACTTATATTTATGTCATGGATGATATGGGAAAAAGGGGAAAGTAAAAAGTGACTTTTGTAGAAATCGTGATTGTTCAGCCACAACATCTACAAGAAACTACATTTGGGGGTGATTGCATGGGTAGTCACACACAGGCAGGTGCTGAAGACGTGTGCTCTAACTCTGTGACAGGCTGGTACATGATCTTACTCAGATGATTGAGAGCCTAAATGAACTCTTTTTTATATGTAACAATGAAGTCTTTTATATGTAACAATGAAGTGGACTTAAACTGCAGGAAAGCGGAAGCAGCGACTTTATATCCAAACAACAAACTAAGATTTTATTAAGCACTTTTCATCTTAAAACCAATGCCAGACTTCATCAGATAAAACCTTGCCACAAAAATGCAGAAGCTTTTATAGAAAAGTCATGCCCCACCTCATAATGACATTATCTTAAAGGTGTACAAAACAATAACTAAACCATGTCAAAAAATATATTTAAATATTTACTTCTGAAAACCTTTTAAAAGTAATAGTTATGTTTTAACAATAGTAAAAGTGTCAGTTAAAAATTAAAAGTAAAATTACCTTTGAAATGCTTTAAATTTGAGAAAACTAGTAATAGACAATGTTTTAATAGGTTCAGGCACTGAGACATTTCCCTGTTGTACATTTGGTTGGAGACACATGGCTGAAGTGACATTCAGATGCAGAGAAATATGGCTGCTGTGAGTTCCCTGTGGGCAAAAAGAAGCGCACACTGCCATGCCCACATCTTTAGTAACCAAGTGCGTGAGGGTAGAAGGAAGTAATCAGTGCAGTGTTCAGTGTATAGCACATGCTTAAGTAACTACAATATTTAAAAGTGACCTACAGCATGGAGGAAGTCATGCATACTACTGTAGTAACATTTATAATGCAGAATGCATTTTAGGTAATGTTTCATAGACACTGTGAAGGGGATAGTCATCCTTGCATGCCAGTTATAAAGGCACCGCCCATTGTGCACTGCAGTTTTACTGCCACTAACATGCCCATTGGCCAGCCTGCTTCTGATGCCTGCCATACTGCTTACTGTCTCATGTTGCCGTGGAGACCATGGACATGTTTTTCCCCCTGTGCATTTGGTTAATGATGTTATGGGCATGGCATATCATTCTTCTCTTTGCCCACAGGGAATAAGCCACTGCCATATTTCTCTGCATCTGAATGTCAGTTCAGCCATGTGTCCCCAACCAAATATACCACAGGGAAATATCTCACTCCCTAAGTGCCTGAACCCTGTTTCATTAAGTCCTGGAAAAGTAAAGGCCTTAAAATGTACTTACCAAAACAATTCTTTCATTTCCAAGTGTAATCCAAAAGGACCACCTCTAGCATTAGGAATCAGTTTCTCGAGTACTGAAAATTTGAAGTGATGACCAGGAAAAGCAGCTACAGTAAATGCCTAGCTAGGACATTAGCTACATTTAACTTAGATGTTCTTTTATTCTTTCTTTCAAGTTGCATTCTGTTTTCCCTATGTAATAAGCAGAACAGCATTCACATAGGGCAATGTAAACTGCACACTTACTATTACAGTTGACTGAGCTGTGAACAGTGAAACTTTTTCCTATTAACACCAATAACATTGTCAGTTTTAACATACTTACAAACATTGCATATATTACATTTGGCCAGTCCTTTCACAACATTGATACTCTTAAGTTTTTCTTTTATTTCAAAAACATTCTTAAGAGTCTGCGCCCACCTACATGTGATTATGGGGTATTCACAGAGCTTCTTGGCTCATTTAGGATTCTCTGTAATTATAACTCAGTTCTTTTTCAGAATGCCTTCTGTAATTCTATAATCCATAGAGAAAGTGGTGAAAAAATAACTTTTATAATTAATCTTAACTTCAGAAGTGGCTAGAACCAATGAGTTAGGATTGCCTCCTGTGGGGCCATTATTGTTGGTTGTTACGCCACCATTAGTGGGCATAAGCTTGTGGTCATGTAAGATGGGAACATACACATTCTTATTTCTTTTTTCCATCACTTCAATGACTAACTCCTGAATAAGCACTTCAGGATAACCTCTCCTAATAAACATAGCTTTTAAATCATCACATTCCCATAAAAAAAAAATCATCTGACCTAGTTGTCATATGGGCTGCCCTTTAACCACTGATTTATTTTGCTTATAGGGATGTGCACTTGAAAAATGCTGAAATGCATTTGAATAAGCGGGCTTTCTATGGACAGATGACACCAAACTTAAACTAGTAAGCTCCTTTTCCAACCATACATCCAGGTATGATATCTGTTTTTTACCCACCTAGTGTGTAAACTTAAGGAAATCAGTTGTCCCACTGATGTATTCAAAAATGTGGGAATTTTATGTTTTTCTGAATCAAGCTTTAAAACGAGAGTGTCATCTTGGTAGAGTACGTAAAGTGCTCATGGGTTAGAAAATACACTGTTAAACAAAAAACATTTTCCCATGTGACCATAACTACATTAGCATACACAAAACTGCAACAGGCGGATCCCATGGCCACCCTTTTAGTTTGTGAAAAATACTGATTTTGAAAAAATATATAACTGTTATGTAAAAAAAATTCAAGCAAGTCCGCAAAAAATATTTTTCCTGTCTTGTCCAAACTCTCAAAATCGTCCAGAAACTCAACAAACCAAGACAACCTTATTACATGTGGTGTCATTGCGTACAGGTTATTAACACTGATAGTGATAAAAACAACATCCTGTTCCAAAGCTAGAGAGTTACATCATTCTAGAAAATTCCAAGAATAACTAAGTACGACGAGTATCTAATATCCACTGTAGGGCTCGTAGCAGGATCCTAGATGTTCTTGTGGATCTTGGGAACGGTGAAGATGGTATGCATCAGTGGACCTTGTACACAAAGAAAACAATACTCATCTTCAGCAATCTGCCCTTGCATAAGCATATCATACAAAAGTGCATATATTTTACCATACGCTATCTTAACCTCATTTTTTGAAACCTGGACATAAGAAACATCCAACAGGATGTCGTACATTTTAGCAACATATTGAACATTATCCATCAACACAGCCCCCTCCTCCCGGTCCGGTTTCATAATCTGGACATTTTGTTTTTTTTTTAAATTTTAATACTCTGTAGTTCAGGTCTATATTACATCGTCAAAGGGGCCGTTCATCGAATGCCCTTTCATCGACACATAATCAAATACCAAAACCCCAAATGGCCACATAAGCAAATTTTTCCCCAGGGGAAAAATTGCTTGGCCAACACCAAAAAAAAATTTGCAGACCTACGAAGTGGGGGGATGTGCCCTCCCCAACTAAATATACCAACTCCGAGATTGCAGTGCAATGGAGGAAAGGGAAAATCCCCGATGACGGCCAAGCAATTTTTTTCCCCTGGGAAAACTTCTCTTATGTGACTTTTCAGGTTGTGGTATTTCGATTATCTACCACCCATCAGAATCTGCAAATTAAGTTTTCTCATGTATAATTTCAAATCAGTCAACACAGCTGCCATCAGAGCTCTTTTAGAAATGGCAAATGTGAAACCTTTCACAAACAAATTTGCATGTTCTTCATTAACAAGAGATGAAGATAAATTATAAATATTGAAGTCACCTGTAGCATTAGGAACAATACAGCAAGTGTCTTTGCTTATACTGTCCATAAGATTATTTAGTGTCTCTAAGACCTCCATGTCTGTTTCTGTTGTGAATTTGTGTTCCATCGCCTTTTTGGCTTGTGGAAAGAATGGCCATATGCTTTCCACAAATTTCCCTGTCTGTACTGCTTGTCCTTCAAGCACTCTGTCTGTCTTAAAGGTGGGGATGCTGACTCCAAAGGGGAGAAGATTCCACATCAGTATTGGAGCTTGCAGCAGCTTCAGTGTTACCATTCTCTAAATGTGGTCTAATAGGTTGATTAAGTCTGTTAGTAAATGTATTACCCCATTGTTGTAATTTTGGGGGGGTGGGGGGATAGGCAGGATTACGCTGATAATATATTTTATCCTTTTGAATTTTATGGTATTTACATTCCTGTATGACAGTAAGCTATCAATATCAAAACATTTTTGCATACTGGCTTTTAAAGACTTCATAGTCTCTGTGTTCAAGAATGTTATTATTAAGTTCTTGTAGTTCCTCTAATAAACCTTGCATCTGTAGTTGTGTTTTGCAATGAGCTCATGCCCATGTTTATCAAAAGGTTGTAGCAGTTCTTTGTGCATGGGAGAGTTAGCCACCAGCCCTGTGGGGAAACTTCCATACCCTCAGCCTAAGTACGATCTTAGTTCTAACAGATTCAAGTAAGTATTCGTTTTCAAGCTGTAATTTATGTACCTTGAGGAGCTTGTATTCAAAAGTGTCCAGTTCATTATCAGTTACATCCATAGGCCCAGGTTCTGCTGGTGGAGGAACAAATCAAAACTTTTTCTGCAGTCATTCATCCATCTTAAGAGCTATTTGGTTAGCTTCCGTATGCTGCCTTCCATCTAATCCCACAACCAAGGGTGAACCAGCAGGAGTAATGTTAACAGAATCCTTCTGCTTAGTGGATTGGAAAATAGGATAAATCTGTCAGCAGAACCATGGGATGGTTGAAAATGATTATCCTGCTGCATACTATCTACTTTTTCTGATAACTGTTGTACCAACATAGTTACATTGCTTACAGACCACTGCAGTTCATTAAGGTCTATATCGGGAAAAAAAGGTGGTGAACTACTCTGGCTGCTTGCCGCCATGAAAACAAACACACTCCACTAAGAAAAAGGAAGCACAAAAACTGCATAAAGTACAGGAAAAGCAGTAGCAGCGACTTCATAGAGCATACAACAAACTAGGCATGTAGCTGCTTTTCCTGCTCATCACTTTAGGAATCAGTTTCTCCAGTACTGAAAATTTAATGTTAGTGGTGGCCCTCTTGGATTACGCCTGGAAATGAAAGAATTGTTTTGGCAGGTACATTTTATTGCTGCTACTTTTCTAGGACTTAATGAAACATTGTCTATTAATAGTTTTCTCAAATTTAAAGCATTTCAAATGTAATTTTACTTTTAATTTTTAATTTTTAACAAAGTGACACTTTTATTGTTGTTAAAACATAATTATTTTAAAAGGTTTTTATAAGTAAAAATTTAAATATTTCTTTGACATGGTTTAGTTACTATTTTATATGCCCTTAAGATGAGGTGGGACATGACTTTTGTATAAAAGCTTCTGCATTTTTGTGGGCCAGGTTTTATCTGATGAATTCTGGCACTGGTTTTAAGATGAAAAGCACTTAATATAATTTTAGTTTGTTGTGTGCTCTACGAAGTCACTGCGTCTGCTTTTCCTGTGGTTTATGCAGATGTTCTTCGTGTTTCACTGTTGCAGTCATCACATTTGGGTTAGCTGCTTGCAGTAGCCCCCAGTCGGCCTGATTATCAAAGTCTTGGGTCCTGCGTCGGTTGCTGTCTCATCTTCCATGATATCAGGTAGTCAGGGGTATAAAGCATGCAGCCGACGCCATTACACCAGTCTTTCTTTCCGTGTGGTGCCCGAAGCAGCAGTTCGCAAGTGCCGGTCGGCCGACTCCTGAAATTTTCGTTTTCGAGTTTCAGAACCAAAGTCTTCAAATAAAGCTAAGTACCCCACTGGGGAAATTTTTCTTGCTCTAAACCGATGTCAGTAAAAGTCAATAATTGTATTTCTTGTGGAAAGCAAATACCTCATAAAGATTTTCATTCGTACTGTATTCCTTGCCTGGGCCCTGACCATGATGTACATCGCTGTCAGTTTTGTGCCTTATTTAAACCACAAACTATTCATTGTTGGTACATTTTTGCTTCTAAATATTTTGGTACTCAGTTCAATTATCCAGATATGTCTTCGATAAGCCACCCGACTGCCGACATTCCGAAAAAACACAAAGATAAAGACAGAGACAGGCCGCTTAGGTCCATAGCTGCCGACGATGCTTTTCCTAAGCTAGTCGCCAATTCGCCGGTACTCAGTGAGGCGCTTTTGCAGCCCCTGATACCCGCTACTTCAGATTCGCAGGTTTCTACTGAGACCCATTCGGAGTCCAGTATTCCGCAAGATGCTTCAACTGTGGAACCTGCAGATGTCTCTACCTTGGATGGGTCTGGATCCGCTGTGCAGGCACCGGCTTCTGAGGGTGTATTCAGGCTTACTGATTTGCATATTAAACCAACACCATCTTCTTCTTCTAGGCCTAAAACCCGAACCATGCCTAGGAAACCGACGCCCAGACTGCATGGTCAGGCCTCTGTGTCTAAAAAACAAATGATAAGAATGGCTGAAGACCTTATTACTTTAATAAGGGGAAGTCAACCTTCCCCTCTAAGAGACCTAGGACTGAATTTGCTTATGATACTTATGACCAGGATTCTGAAATTTCTGTCTCCTCTGATGACCAGGATTTACCCTTATCTACCTATGAGGATTCTGATGCAGAGGACTCTATTCCCTCTGCTTCTCCCCCAGAGGATTTTTCTTTTGGTGAAACCTTGCATACTCTTAGGGAGCATTTTCACTGGGAAAGGCAGGATTACTCTGATTCTAAAAAGAGGCTTAGAGATTTCTTACTTCTGCCCCAAAATAGGCCTTTAGCTATCCCTCCTGTGCTGGACATTGTTGACGATGCCTTTTCGGAATCTAGCATGGCCCCTGACTCCCAGAAAACCTGATAGATATTACAGGGTTCCTGATTCTCACAAGTTCCTTTTTAAAAATCCTACTGCGGATCCTGAGACCATTTCACAGGGACCCAAGGGCATTAAGGCTACTACTGCCAAAAATCCTACCCCCTCTGATAGAGATTCCAGGGCCCTGGATAGATAGGGTAAGAAGGTATACACTTCTGCAACCTTGGCCATCAGGGCCTTAAATTGCCAGTTTCATATGTTAAAGTATCAGCAGCATATTATTGGATTGCTTAAACAGAAAATGATGTTGATTCCTGATTGTGCTGAAAATAAGGATTTACAGGATTTAATGCATTCTGCTGAACAGATTGGAAAACATACTTTGCAATGTGGTTTTGATTCACTAGAGGCATCTTGCAGGGCTGCTGTCACTGGGTCTGTACTTAGAAGGCATACTTGGCTTAAGGAGCAATCTTTGCCAGATCATGTTAAAACTAAATTGCTGGATGATCCCTTAAATTAGGACCGCCTGTTTGGCGACAAAGCAGAAGAAGTTCTTAAAAAGATGCAGGAAAAAGCTAAATTTATGCAAACTGTTAAAGATTTCTTACAAGTGCAGCCTCCTAGATTTAGTAGGCATTGGCCCTCAAAAAAATGGTCCTTTCCTGCCTCTTTCAGGCCTTCTCAGTTCAAACCCAGAACCAGCAGAACACCCAGGCTTCAGTCCCAGGGTACACACAGGACTGAGCAGTGGGGGGCTCCCACTTCCAAATCAGGGAGTAGTAAGACTCCCCCCTATGGTAAGCTGTCTCAATGACTTAAATTTAAAACTTCCAAGCACTTCACAACTGACTGCTCCTTTAGGGGGAAAGATTGCTCTGCAAGCAAAAAACAGGGAACTCATTACCCAGGACAAATGGGTTTTAAATATAGTTTTCCAAGGATACATATTTCACTTCCAAACGTTACCAACCCCAAACTGTTGGCCAGATCTACCCCCAAATCAGTGGGTAGAGGCTCAAAAGCAAGTACTCTCTCTCTTAAGATTAAAGGCTATTCAGACTGTACCCGAAAAGGAAAAGGGACAAGGTTTTTACTCAAGACTTTTCTTGGTACCCAGAAAAGACAACTTATGGCGTCCTATCCTGGACCTGTCTATCCTAAACACCTTTGTGGTGATTCCAAAATTCAAGATGCTAACTCTTCACTAGTTGCTTCCCATGATAGGCAAAGATGCCTGGTTAGCAACACTGGATTTAAAGGAAGCCTACCTGCACATCCCAATCAGGGAATCTTGCAGAAAATAACTACGCTTCAAAGCAGGCTCTCTGCACTGCCCTTTGGCTTATCTACTGTGCCCAGGGTGTTCACAAAGTGCCCATCTCCAGTTATTGCATTTTGCGGGCAAAGAAATATTCAAATATACCCCTACCTGGACGATTGTCTAATTCAGGTAGAAAGCCAGGACATACTTCTGAATCATCTGGCATTTGTACAAAAGGTGTTACCTTGTCAGGAGTACACCATAAATGAAAAGAAACCACAGCTGGTACCCTGTCAACAAATTATATTCCTGGGAGCAAGCTTAAACACAACTTCCCAGATGGCTTTCCTCACGCCAGAGAAACAAATTCATTTGACAACTTACTTCAAACTAGTGGCCACAAAAACCCTGCTATCTGCAAGGCAAATACTGCAAGTCTTGGAGTTCATGGCCTTGTGCATTCTACTAATTCCATATGCAAGACTGCATATAAGGAAACTACAGTGGTATCTAAAAAGCCTGTGGTGTCAACATTCTCAGGATCTAGAAGCAATGCTTCCTATCATACCTTGCCTACGGTTAGAATTCCTTAGGTGGGCAGAGGCCTGCCACCAGAACAGGGGACTACCATTCACTCTTCCCCCTGCCGCCCAAACCCTAACAACAGACGCATCAGACTATGCATGGGGGGCTCACTTGGCAGGGAAGTGCATTTAGGGCAAATGGAACCCAAGTCAAATGCACCTGCATATCAATCAAAAAGAAATGTTAGCTGTACAGAATGCTCTGACAGCCTTCAAGGACCACATTCTTCCAGGGCAATTAATGGTAAAGATGGACGACATCACTGTTATGTGGTACATAAACAAGCAGGGGGGTACCCATTCTTACCCCCACTGCAGACTAGCCATGGCTCTGTGGAACACAGCCTTGAGCTACCAAGTTCATCTACAGGCTCAATTCCTGTCAGGAAAACTAAATACACTGGCAGACGAACTAAGCAGAAATCTCATGGACCCACATGAGTGGAAACTGGAACCAAGGATTTTCAACATGTTGATCAACAAATGGGGATTCCCAGATATAGACCTGTTTGCCTCCCCCCAGAAATACCAATTGGACAAATTCTTCACAAGGACTCCCCACAAACAAGCTTGGAAAGTGGATGCTCTGTCCTTCAGCTGGAAAAATCTATCAGTTTATGCCTTTCCTCCTCTGCCTCTCCTCTCCAAAGTACTACTAAAGATCAAACAGGACAAACCAAGGATGATACTGATTTCACCAGACTGGCCATGTCAACACTGGTACCCCCTCTTGCGCAGTGTGTCACAGCTGGCCCCATGGCACCTACCTTTGACCCCTACCCTGCTGTCTCAGGAGGAGAGCCAGATTCTGCACCCTTAGCTTCAAGCCCTGTACCTGGCAGCCTGGCTAATTACCTAAACTCTCCATTACCATCCCTCAGTAAACAAGTTTTGGATGTCATTTTGGAGGCCTAGTACTAGAAAATCTTATGCTGAAAAATGGAAAAGATTCTGTGCCTGGAACCAAACTCAAGGGATGGCCACAGCAGTGCCCAATTTACCTCAGATTCTTCAATACTTAACTGAGATGCTTCACAAGGGCCTTTCCTTTTCCCCCATCAAAATTCACGCCTCAGCCATTTCAGCTCATTACAACATGGAATCACCCCTCTTTTCTCACCCACTGCTCAAGCAGTTCCTCAGAGGGGCCAGAAACTTAAAACCACCCAGGAGAGCCCCAACTCCAGCCTGGGACCTTAATTTTCTATTGGAAAAACTCACTCTTCCGAGTTAAAATTCCTTTCTTGGAAAACAGCTTTCGTTTTAGCAATCACTTCAGCAAGAAGGGTATCTGAATTACAGGCCCTTATGGCAGTGGAGCCTTTCATCATCTTTCATGTGCATAGGGTGTCCCTCAGGACCAATTCCTCTTTCATGGCCAAGGTGGTGTCCAGTGTGGCTCTTAATCAGTCCATTCATTTGACAACCTTCTTTTCTAATCCACAGAACAAAGGGGAATGGATACTGCACTCCTTAGATGTGCACAGACAACTTAGATTTTACTTGGGACAGGACTAAATCTCTAAAGAAATCATAACAACCGCTGGTGGCATTTTCTGCAGGGGCAGGTGGAAGGCTATTTCAAAGCAAGCCATTTCTAAATGGATAGGCCATTCCATTCGTTTCTGCTATAAGCACCATGGAGAACCTATCCACAAGGGATTAGACCTCATTCAACCAGGGCTGCATCTACCTGTACAGCCTTTCTCAGAGGTGTCCCTACCAGAGACATCCTAGAAGCTGCTACCTGGAGTTCTGTACATACTTTCACCAAGCGTTACCATTTGCCAATTTTCTCTAAATCTAGAGCTGGCTTTGCCACTGCAGTCTTGCAGGGCCTTATAGCTGGTCCTAATGCTATCCAAATTCCTCCTCCCATCCTTAGCTTTGGGAATGTACCCAAATGTGATGACTGCAACAGTGAAACGTGAAGAACATAGTGCAGTTGTGTACACTTACCATAAATGTAGATGTTCGAGTGTATTCACTGTTGCAGTCCTGGTTACCGTCCCTCCAGCCCCCTGACCTCTTTTGGCTATACCTCTATTCTCCTTTACTATACTTTTTGGTGTATTTGCTTTTTTGTTGGAGGTATAACCTTGTGTGTGTGTGTGTGTGTGTGCGCATATATATATATATATATATATATATATATATATATATATATATATGTATTTAATTGCTTCCCATTAAGGGGGCACCTAACAACTGGGGCAAGAAAAACTGATGTAATGGGCATTGGCTGCATGCTTTATACCCCTGACTACCCGACGTCAAGGAAGATGAGACAGCAACTGACGCAGGACCCAAGACTTTGATAATCAGGCTGACTGAGAGTTAAAGCAAGCAGATAACCCAAATGTGATGACTGTACATAATATATCTGTGTGATGTGTGCTTTGAGTGTGGTGTGTTTATGCATATATTAGAAATGTATGTAACTGTGGTTAAAGTTAAAATCCATAAAATATTTTATAGTCTATCAGTTATTATATGTGGATAATAGAAGAAAACACGATTGCAGACTGGATGCAGGAGAATTATAAAATTTAATTGACCGCTTTTGTCACTATTACATTGGCTTCTTCAGAATAATCAAGTCAAGCAAAATCACCTCTTAAATACTCAAAGTTAATTAGTGTAAATAAACACTTGATGATGACATCCCAAATTAAGTTTAAAAAAACAGACTCCCTAAAATACCATATGCAAAAACTTTCTGGTTATCTCAAAATAAATGCAAAATAGCCACATAATATTAAATGTGCATGAATGTCAAACAACCTAAATACTAACTACCAATACATTAAGTAAAGAAAAATATGTATATGTATGTATGTATATATATATATATATATATATATATATATATATATATATATACATATATATACATATACATATACACAAATAAAAGATAAATGCATAACTGTTGAAACCGACCTATTACTTTATATTTGTTTTAAACAATAATGTTATAAATGAAATTCTGCTTTCAATTTCAAAAAACTTGTGAGGGAAACAACCTCCTTTAAACCTGGGGTAATGGTGGCATTTACCCTCAACTGCCATAACAATTCTTTAAATTCAAGCAACAAATCAATTGGATAATAGCAGATGGTAAGCAGAGTAAGGAGAGTAGCGTACAAGAGATATCAGACTGGAATGAGGTCAGGAGGAAGAGATGGAAGGTGGCCATTGAGCGCTTTGGCAGGTGGACGTTTAATGATTGTGAGGTACTTTGAAGAAGGCCAAAGCTTACTAACACTGCTTCATCACCTTTGTTGCTGGAAGACTCCAAGTCTGTGGACATCATCCTCACATCTGGCATTTGGATGCATACTGCAATATTGACCCTGCAGTGCAGAGTAGAGGTCATATACTGCAAAGATACTGCCTTTTACTGAGCTGGTAGAAATCAAGGTAGACGCTGATTTCTTAGTACTTCATTATTAAAGCCTAGTAGACTTTTTCTGGTACCCTGGGAAAATTCACCCCTCCCCCATTAATTTTAAATACCGTTTTGGTTCAAGGGTGAAACACATCCAGATTTAATCACTGCACTTAACTTGACTGCCAGATTAATAAATGGATGTGAGCCACTGGGGACTGCAGTGTGTACTTAAACTACTAGCTAAGGTGAGTCACAAAAAAACTGTCTTACTGAAATTGACAGTCATGGACTTTTCCTTTAAGCTCTTGTCCACCCTTAACACCTGCTATTCTAGGAAAAACCCATCGTCTTTACTATGACATCAGGGTTTCCAGGACAGTAAACTGTACTCCCGCAAATAATTGACGATGAGATCACCTTTGGCATAGCGGTTTGGTGTAGCTATAAACAGGGACAGTCTGTTTGTTCAGAAATCATTTTATAAATGTTAGTGAAATTAGAGGAAAGTAAACACTATTATGTTGTTATGCTTAAAAATGTTACTGACATTTCTGAGTAAACATTAAGAATAAATGGTTACAGTTGTTCTTATGTTGCATATGGCTTCTTTTACCTTCACCTTTTAATCATTTTGAGGACTTTGCCAAGAAAATTACAAGTCTTGCACGAATAAAAGTGAGAATGACGCAGAAATGCAGTAAATACTTCCTTCTAAAATACTGTTCAGTAAATGACTGGAGGAGTCAGTAAAGGCGGAGGAAGCCCAAGGGTATTTTTGTAAAATAAATGTTGATGTTTGTAGTTCAAGCTACTGTTTTATTTTATGCCCTTTTCATATTGGCCCATCTATGTTCATATAACTACTGAAAAACTATTGACAGAAGAGAATGTAATATTCCTGATATGTCCTCCAGTCTTAGTGGCATGTGGTTAGTTATTAGCAGAAGTTTGTCACTTGTGTTTCACTGAATTCTTCTGTTGAAGGTTTCCTTCCCAGCAGCCTGTCTCCTTGCCATGTATTCTGCAACCACACTTCCACCCCCACCATACCTGCACTAGACTAGAGACTGTAGTTCAGCAGTGGAGAAACTCTGTATGAAAGCAGTGTGTGCATCCGAGATGGATAATAAATTGACCATTCAGTGATTTGATTTCTCTGGTATGCCACCTGCATCTTGCAGTACTGCAGTTCAAAGACAATATGATAATCAAGTGCCATTTTGCTGTATCCCTTCAGCTGAAATGCCACCTGATGAAGTTGAAAAATATTTAAAAATGTCATATCTGATGTTGCCCCTCTCAGTCTGATTCACACTTGGGTTATGGATCTGATCGTCGGATACCACTTCGCCACCTTCCACAGATTTCAGCTTCCAGGCTTGAGCTCCACCTTACCCATTATCTCCTGTACTAAGCACAGCTAACCCAGATCTCATTTGCTGCCATTTGAGTCGGACGTGCTCTCCAGTGTTCGAACATCTAATTACTGTGTGTGTCACTTTTTGGTATAATTATTACCTCCTTCTTCCTCCCGCCCATGGAGCTTCTTGCTGGCATTAGGGCTACCCTTCCTGCATAGTTTGTAGTCTTTTGAGGAATTTTTTCTATTTAGCTGTTAAGGTTCCTTGTGGTTACTACTATTTCTATTGACTTTGTTGTTAGAATAGAGTGGTAGAGTTTATAATTATAGTGTTTCTAGTGGTAGAGGTATCTTAGATTTGTTAGCGTTTTAGGATTTATAGTGTTGTTGTTGTTGTACTTGCCTTTTTTAGTACAATTTTTGCTAGGGATAAGCCAGCTGAATTTAAGAGGTGTATGGAGTGCGATCATAAAATTCCACACTCTGGTATCTTCCATCAGGTCAGTCTCCCCTACGGTTCTGGAAAAAATCTTACAAACTCCACACCAGTCTCTTCCTTTGTCTGTGGCTTCATCCACATCCTCCAGAAGCATTTTTCTGAATATGATGTAGACAGGATGGTAAGGAAGATTATCAGGGCTCAGATCCAGATGGGGTTTTGTCATATCCATCCCCTCTTGGATCCATGAGCATCCCTACCAACAGTGACTGTTCTCCTCTGATTTGGAGCCCCAGGTCTTTAACCACCCAGGAACATCAGTATCGGACTTGAGGACCTTTGCTTCCTCTACTCCGACGGTTACCTTGTCCACCTTTGCTCAAAATCAGAGTGGGTCTGGGATCCGGGATGTCAGAGTTGGGTCCAGTGGAGGAGGTTCAGCTCTGAGTTTATCAGAACCATCTCTCCCTCTCAGTGCTTCGTCTCTCAACTGCACTGGTCCGATTCAATCTGGGAGTTGTAGATTTGAGGCCCCTGTCATGTCTTCGTTGAGGGCTTCAGCTCCGATGGAGTTGGGCAGGTCTTCTCCTGGTCCCTTGGCTTTCTAAGCCATTGAAAAGGCTTTCTCTGCAGACAGATAACCAGTCTTTTTGGTAACCACTCTACTCCATCGTCACTCATCAAATCTCGGAGCTGGGCCTACCATTCTTGTCCAGGGTCAGCCGTTTCGAAGAGCATCCAGGATTTCCCACCTGAAGTAGTCCCCACCTCTTCCGATACCTCTTCTGAACATCCCATAGAGGAGGTTCCTCAGAAAAGGACGTGTAAATGGAAGGTATCTAGACTCCAATGTGGAGATTCTCACTGAAGATATGGACTTTGATGAAGGGGAGGGATCTCCAAAATCTCCACCGGAGGACGTGTCCTTTGCAGACATTTTGGAAATTTTAAAACAGAGGTATTTGGTCATCCCATGAATCCTACCTCTGAGGAGTCCGTATTTCTGAAAGCCTTCAGAATGGGCCCATCTGCATCTTGGGTGACCCCCCCCATAAATTTGGTGGCATGCCAGGCATGGAAGGAGCTGGACAGTATAGAGCTTGTCCCTAAATGACTTGATAAAATTCTTTCCCCATCTACTGATTGTCCCTTCTGGTCCAAGGGTATTCCGGTTGATGCTATGATGGTGGCAGCTACCACTAAGAAAGAGATAGCTGAAAAAAACTCTACTGTCCTTCTACTGAACAGAGAGTCTAGGGTGATGGACAGGTATAGTAAACATGCCTATGCTTCAGCCACTGTCATGCTGAGAGAGCTTAACTTCTTGGCACATTTTACTTGCCTGCAGAGAGACCGTGTCATGGAGATCTCTGATTTGTTGGCAGAGACCATACCAACAGAGGAATTTGGGAGGACTTCTCCAAAACTGGCTACTCTTTCTTCCCCTGCTAATTCGTCCATGAGGCTCATCTCTCACACAGCAGAGGGTACCTCTTGGGCGGTCAGCACCAGCATCACTGTATACAGACATGCCTGGATGAGGCTTTGTGACTTTGTTGCCCCCTTTGATGGCTCCTCTTTATTTGGATCGTCAGTTAGACGCCCTGACCCGCAGTGAGAAAGAGGGCAAGACCCTGTGTGCTGTAGGGGTCAAGTTTTCCACCCCTAAGTGAACCTACTTCAGGAATCAGAAAGGAGCTAAGAACATTTGGTTCCATAAGTCTCAAGGGTCCTTCTTTGACCAACTTGGAGAGTTCCTCTCCAAAGGCAGAGGAGAGGCTTTAATGGGAAACTCTGCACCAGAGCCAGAGGGGGTCTGCAAAAATCAGGGCTTCAGAGAACCCTTCCCTGACCAGCCCTATCAGCGCTCCTGAAGTGTTGCCTGGCTGCTGTGCTCTGGTGGCAGTTGGGAGCCATTTTTTTCTGCACTGAAACGCCTGGGCCTAAGTAACAAAAAATGTTTGGATGCAAACCATTATATTCAGTGGCTATTACATCCCTTTTCAAATTTCACCCCCAAGAACGTGAAAAATACTCCTCAACATTTCACCCAGTTAGAGGGACTTGACAGTCATAGAAATTCGAAAGTTACTGCAAAAAAGTGTCATCCAAGAGTCATCTCAAACAGAGAGGATCTAGAACTTACTCCCACTTCTTTTTAGTGTCAGAAAAGACCGGGGATCTAGGGCCAATCTTGGACCTAAGAAGACTGAACTTGGTCATAAAGAAAGTGAAGTTTCAGATGGTTATGGTACAGTCTGTCCTTCCTTTGTTAAGGAAGGCAGATTGGATGTGCTCTGTGGATTTAAAGGACACATACTATCACATCGAAATATACAGGTGCTCCAGGAATCATCTGCGCTTCAGGCTGGGAGCCAATCACTACCAATTCAGAGCCCTTCCCTTTGGACTCGCCACAGCCTCCAGAGTGTTTACCAAATGCATGGGAGTGGTCACAGTTCATCTCAGACTGTGGGTTTTTCAGGGGTTCCTGTATCTAGATAACTGGCTCCTAACTGCCCCAACTGTCTCTTGTCATAGACTGCCAGTTCCAGATCATGGATTTCCTAGGCATCACAATAAATCAGAGCAAGTTGCAACCAATACCATCTCAGTCCTTGGAGTTTATTGGGGCTCAGTTGAACACAGTTACCTAAATAGCATTGTTGCCCTTACATTAGATAGTCACCTTGAGAAACCAAGCCCAGACTTTACCAACTCTTCCGTCATCTTCTGCCAGGTTTGTTCTTTGAGCTCTTGGATCTATGGTTAGATGCCTTTCTATGCATATGCTGGTGTATTCATGACATCCAGGAGTTTTCCTCTGGTGAACTCTCGTACGTCCGGCTGTTATACAAAAGTTAAATGCTACCGCTAGGGTGTGCATGACGTCCTGCACTACTCTCAGATGTCGGTTGCAAATGGACATCGGGCATAAATCGGACATCAGCATGCACCTCCTCAGAACTTTTCTGTCACCTGTGTGACTGCCAGCTCCGGTTATCACATTGCCAGTAGAGGCATTTTTCTTCATCCAACTTCAGATAAGTACCCCTTAGGGGTTTTCTATTTTGTTACTTGTTACTGTTTTGGGTTACATGGCTGGTAGGAAGGGTAAGTGTAGGTGTGGAAGGCAAATTCCACATAAGGATTCGCATGAGCTCTGCCTATTCTGCCTAGGCTGTGAACACGGCCATACCACCTGTAGTACTTGTCAAGCATTTATCCCCAAGACCCTCAGAAGCCATCATGCAGCCTTAAAACTATACCTCAAAAATCAGAGACTCAAATGTCTAACATCTAGGATGGATCTGACGTTGGAACAGTTGGATGACCCTCCAGTCAAGAAGACCAAAAAGAGTAGGGCTGAACAGACTGCTGCACCCTCCACTCCAGCCATCGATCTCGTGGCTAATGAATGCCTGGAGTATGAGCTGCAGCCCTTGGAGCTTCCTTTGGCAGAAGACCCAGAGGAAATCTGTCTTTTGCCCGAGGTCATGTCCCGGAGGGAATATCAGGCATCAGACTCTGTCGCTGAGGGGAACCAAGGCTTGTTATATTCAATGGCCCGCACGGTGTCTCCCAAATCATGGTACGTGAGTTCATAGTCTCTGATTCTCCCAAATCGTGGTACATGAGGACATAGTCTCTGATTTATTGGAGTGCTGGCTGGTGTCCAGCCCTCCTACCCTACACCACATTTCTGAATCCTCTCCACCTGAAACCTATAAGAAGAGGAAACAGAAACCTAAACATATTTCTCAGGCTCTTCCTGCTTCACCTGTCGAACAGCCTCCAGATTGGTAGGCCGTCACTCAAGGCCTGTTCAATGCCTTTCTGGCCTTGCATTAGGGCCTGACACCTGCACAGGCCTCTATGCCCTCTACCCCTAAGGGGCTTGCCCCAAACATGTCTTCAGGAGAAGAGTATTCATCTGATGATGAGTCCCTCACCTACTCTTCTGAGATCGCTTCTTCTCTGGGATATGCTTCACCAGAGGAGGAAGAATCCAGTGGCACTGACTCCCGTGGTGAGGACCTCACCTTTGGTGAGGCCATCACCAAAATGCAAAACTTAAACTTTTTCAAATGGGACAGCAGTCAAGTGACAGAGACCCAAAAGAGATACCATGAACTTCTTCAACTGGAGTCTTCCAGCCCTTCTGCTGTGCCCCCAGTGCACCCTGCTGTTCTGGATGCCTTCCTGGCTGCTTCAAAAAAACGTGATTCACAGCCCCCAGCACCTAAGCATCCAGATAGATTCTATAAGGTACCCGAGGAAACTACCTCAATCTATAAAGCCCCTTCTGCAGACCCTGCATTTATTTCTGTGACAACGGACAAACCCTCAAAGTTACTTCTCTCCACTTCTGTACTGTCCTCTGACAAAGACAGCAGAATGACAGAACGTCTGGGAAAGAAAGCTTATACTTCTGCCACCCTAGCAGTAAGAGCAATCAGTTACCAGAAACACATGGCCAGGTATTCCTTGGCATTTTTGGAAGATGTGGTTAAGCAACTGGGAGAGCTCCCTGACACCCCTGCTAAAGCTACGATTTCCTCTCTCCTGAACACAAGTGACTAAACACTCCAAGTGCAGCTATGATGCTGTAGAAGCATCTGCAAGGTCTGCTGCCTCTGGTTCTGTCATCAGAAGGTACTCCTGGTTAAGGCTGCAACCCCCCTCCCTGATGATATCAAAGCCAAGCTCCTAGATGCACCCCTGGACAACAAAAACCTGCTTGGTTCAGTAGCTGCTGCACTGTCTAAGACCCTCCAGATCAAAGGTAAGGAACTGCAGGAATTGAGACATATCTTTGTCTCCCCAGTTCCACGCTTTCAGAGAAATTACCCAGCTAAAACTCCCTTAGTCATGTCCTCAACTAAGAGAATACAAGCTAAGCCTAGAAAAGACCACAGGAAACAGCACCCCCCTAGGCCTGTCTCCTCCACTCCATCCTCTAAACAGTCATTTCAGGGAAATCTTGGTCGTCTATGACTACCAGACCCTACTCCCCTCTATCCATGAACCTAAACATAGTTTTCCCAGGGAACCCAAGCTGGATAACTAGACACTGGTCAGGCAGTTGTTTATTGACCCAAGGCTGTTGGTCTTTATGGCAGGTACACACTGGCCAATAGGGGAACACACTAGCTAATACAGGTGCATATACCCCCATCACCATTAGCATGGGTTCCTAGAGCAGGTCGGGTCCTCAGCCCACTTATCACCAGCAAGTACCTGTGGCCATTACTGGAGACATTAGTTAACATGACCAGATCAGCTAAAGCCAATTTTTATACCTTTGAGTAGCTAACCCTACCACTGTGCTCAGTTAGTGATCTGCATTCTCCTATCTAGAGGATACTGCAGACAACAGTTGATACCCAGTGAGGTCGGTCAATACATATCTTTCCCGAAAGGCACAATCTAGAGTTTGTGCTGCTGCCCGCAACTCTATTCTGTATGAGTTTGAGGTGGAAACACCCATTACATTTTAGGGAGGCCCTATGACCATGACAGTTTACTTTATTTACATATTTCTTTGTTCTTACTGTTCCATGTTCCAGTTGTGTGCTTTAGGAATTTTATTCTTGCTGGGGAAAAAGTCTTTTGTAATATGAAATAGTGTTATCAAAGCTTATCAGGAGAGTTTGGCAGTTGACTTCATATAGAAACTCTGTAGGCAGTGTTGCAAAGAGGGTTTGTTTAGACTAGAATGCAATACATTACCAGCCATCTAGAACTTATTTGTCAGTGTCATGTTTCTGCCACCAACTTCCGACCATTGAGCCTCTTCCAGTTAGATTTAAGCCCACTCTTTCAATGTGTACTAAGAAGGATACCCGGTATTGAGGCAAAAGTCATTCAGAGGGGCCATCAGCCAGACTGTTGTGAGGGTGCCTCGTGCATCTGCCCATTCTGCAACCTCTGCAGGCTGGTTATAGAAAGTACAACCCTTGACTGATGCCCACACCAGTCTGCCCCCCCCACCCAATATTGGAGCGTGGTGACTGTTTAGTGTTCTATTACATGAAAGTGCATGGCTTACCCTCAGCCATCAGCAACCCCCCCCCCCCCCGATATTGGAGCCCTGTGGTGACTGCTTAGTGTTTTGTTACATGGAAGTGCATGGCTCATCCACATCCCGCATCAGCAGATCCACTTCATAGCAAGAATGGATTATAGAGGGTGTTTTGTAAGCCTAACCATCACCACTGGCTGATGTTTGCACTTACTTCTCTAAAGGAGCTTTTTAGTACTCCCCCAGATACATGCACACTTCCACCGGCACCTTGCAAGGGCTGTCATCTAGGCTGGATGTGCTGAAACTGCTCAGTTCCCACCCTCCCCTGCTTGATGCTTCCAGATCCTAAGCAGCTACTCAAACTTGGGACTTCCAAGTTACAGTCCGGGTTTTATTCCTCTGCACCACAGAGCTGAGCTAGCCCTGTGTAACTTTTAAACTGTGATACTGACAGTGACATAATGAGATTTCATGAATAAATGGATGGGCAGCAGTCATTACAATGTTATGCTAATTTATATGGTCATGGGGCCTCCAAAACATGCTGGATGTTTTCACCTCAAACTGGAGTTCTAGGCAGCGGCACAGATGGTGCATGTCAGGGGGATTGGACCCAAGTGTCCATCTGTATCCAGCATTACCACCTGCTGTCCTGCAAACAACATGGATTTTGGTCTGGACAAAATACTATAATAGCACTTTGGTCCCTAACTGATGACAACCTGCTAAACTCAGATAGTGGCCTCCTTACAGGTGCCCTCTTTATAAATCTGACAAAGGCATTTGACCTCATTGTCCACTATCTTTTACAAAACAAACTAACTGAAATTGGTGTCAGTCCAGATGCCACTCCCTGGTTTAAAATCCTCCTCATTGACAGACAACTTTTGAGTTAAAATAGGATCCTCTAAATCAGAATCTGTACCTGTTTCCAAAGGTGTACCACAAAGCTGCTTCCTTCCCTTTTCTCCATTTTCATTAACAAACTTCCTTGTGACTTTCCCCACATCCCACTTGTCTTTTGTGCTGATAACATGGTCATTTACAGATCAGGTCATTCTCACACCAACATTTAGTACCAACTCCAGTCAGACTTAAATGAGCTCGACCAATGGCTCATAAATCGTGAACTACTTCTTAACCCCACCAAGACCAAAACTATGCTCTTTGGAACTCCACAGAAAATTTGACATACACAACCATTCTATAGAGACAGCCTCCACCTTCAGATACCTAGGGCTATGACATGCTCATTCATTAAACTTCCATTTCCACACAAAGTGAAAACCAAAATAAACTATGGGCTCCCAATTTTTGCTTCTTCTTCTAAGAAAAGCATTGCCACACTCCAGACTATCAATAACAGCATCAGCTGATTCATTACAAACTCACCTCTCGGTGAACATCGCTGTATAATCTTATAAAAAAAGCCAAATGGCTAACCATAAAACAAGCAAAAGGCTCTAACCTACTTTTAGAATCCCAACTCTACAAAATATTCCAGCTTTACACATGTACTCCCCTTGCAACTAGACATGACGAAAAAGCCTCCTCATGCAACCTGAGATACTACTCAGAAGCCACGCTAACTCTCATCACCCCTAGGCCCAAACTCCACAACACTGCACATGCTTTGTCACACCAACTCTCATTACCCCTCTACCCAAACTCCATAGCACTGCACATGCTCTGTCACACCAACTCTCATTACCCCTAGACCCAAACTCCACAGCACTGTACATGCTCTGTCACACCAACTATCATTATAGAATTAAACTCCACAGCACTGCACATGCTCTGTCACATCAACTCTCATCACCCCTAGAACCAAACTCCACAGCACTGCACATGCTTTCTCCTCTCATGCATTCTTTGGCAAGCTCTCCCCATTGACATTAAAGAAATTAACACTTATTTGAAATTCAGAGTGCTACTCAAAAATCACTTCATCCAAGCCAAATGCTCCTGCTACACATGACATTTAATCTAGCCTATTTCCTTTCTGAATCACTTCTCCTGTCTCAAGATTCACCGATTGAACCACTTTAGAAATGAATGTATATATTTGTACATTACAGTGTATACGCACAGTTTTTTTCCTATGTAATTAGTCTGAACTATTCTGTTATTGCTTACTTTTCTGTATTTTTCTTGGGCTGAGGCTGAAACTGGTCAATATTTTTCACTGCACTACTCTGGTAAACAGTATAAATAAATATGTAAGTGAAGCAGAGATGTTTGAAACTGCAAGTTTGATTTCACATTGTGAAGAACAGAGGAGGCTGCATTAACCAGCCACAGTATCCAAGTTGTTCATCCAAGAGGCTGCCATGTTAGTGTCCTTCAGGGATCTTTGTTTCATTCGGTGTTGTTTAAGGTGTACATTGCTGATGTCACTCATCATCTCATCTGCAGGATGTCTGATGATACATTGTTGCTGTCTTGGATGAATATCAGATTCTTAAATCTTCCGTTCAGTCTCTGAAGCCTGGTGGGATGATAAGGAAGTTGCATATTTCACTTTGAAGAATCACAAATCTTACCATGTTGGGCTCTATGCAATGGGTACCAGTTAGGATCACCTTTCTTAGCATCTTGTTTTAGCTCAGTTCTTGCCATCTCTAATTCAGCTCTTGGGTATTGGGCTTCTCTCATCAGTGTACAGTAATGACATCACTGTCTGATACAGTGATGTCATACTTTATACCACTCATGAGTAGAACACTTCTATCATCAGTATACAGCATGGCATCACTATGTCAGGCTAGGAAGATGTACATGAGCCCTGCTTTTTTCTCTGAAAAATCAGAATAATAGATGCAAGCCTGCAGTAGTAATGTAGAATTTAAAAGTGATTTAACATTTTTTTTAATCAACAAACTTATGTGAGATTGTATTGCAAGTAGGCTCCAGATCTGTCTCGGTTCCTTCTTCTGCAATTTTGAAACAAACTTTCTGTGGGAAACACAAGCTATGTTCCAAAATACAAAGTCAAATCTAACTCCCCAACTTTCTTTCCTTGAGAACAGTTTGCTTACATTACAAAGCCAAATGTTTTACTTAACAGGTCCATTGCAGTATGTTCATCCAAGTAAATGTTGTGCCTTTTTTTTTTTTGTTATTGCAGTTGTTTGGATTGTGTGACCTGGCAGTGTGCTTCTAGTGCTTTTTTTCACTCCCTTCCCCCACTGCAATGGGAACATGGAGCTAGTATATAAAAGTTGAGGTACCCCCCCACCCCCACACACAGATTTGTATAGGGGCTTGTCCCTTGCAAAGAAAGTTTTTTTTTTCATGCTTTTCAAAGTATGCTTTGCAGTCCTGAAAAATCAGTCATACAGAACTCATTTTTGAATGTCTTGAATGAACTTAGGGAAATCTTTCACTTTGTAAATACAACTTATCTGAATCTGCAGGTTTATGTAAAAAGTGTATGTCTTCCAGTTCATAAAGCTTACATGTTGATAGATCCTTAAATCCAAATAGAATTAAGTTGGGAAACTTGCTTAACTATATGCCATCTCTACGTTCTAGCAGAAATTAAGCTAAATATGTTTTCTGCAAAACTGAATTACGGAAATAAATGTATTTTACTACAAGCACTTGTTGCATTTCTGTCTTGTCACCTATAAGTGTCAGATCTTAGTACACCCTTCACAGGAAAAATCCTGAATTGATTGCAGATGAAAGTTATAATTATGCTTTCTGTGTCCATATGTTCTTAAGTACTTACTAGGCTGTTGATCTGTGAGGATTTTAGCAACCTAGCTATGCATTGCCACTGAGTTTCATGTCTTAGTGTTTTAACACCTAGGCTATCCTTTAATGTTGTATGAAAACCCTTTGTATAGTCAGTATGAATAACCAAAACCCCGGAGCAGATATTCACATGCTTTCCCTGTCCATAACGCACAAGAGTGCCAAACCAGGGTTGAACTTAGGGTTTTGCATCCAAATTACACTTAGAGACATACTTAAATTAAATGGAGATAAAGGTGGTTCCAGAGAAGTGGTATTCTCTGTGAGATATAGCTAATTCACTTAGTTGTTTTACTTAAGTTGCAATAGAGATTGAGGTCTCTAGAGTGGATTTTTCTACCTTTATTGAACCCACAGATGTGTAGAAGGTCTGCATGAATGGAGGTCAGAAGAGGCCTTGTATGTGAGGCACAGATCTCCCTTTAGCAGTTCTGTAACACATTGAGAAGAGGGACAAGACTTTAAAGCAGAGTAGCTTTTGTGATTTAGTCCCTTGATTTTTCTTGGTGAAAAAATGTTGTGTTTGCTCGAATGAATTAGGTGCTTGGACAGGTACATGTAGCTATTTAGTATCTTGCCTAATGAGTCCAGTGTACAGTGGAACAATCACCTCCCTAGATTTGGGTGCCATACTCTTTCTAATAAGAAGTGCTATAAAGAAGGACTTCCTAACAATAGTTGACATGTGGTGGTCGAATGACAGTTCATTGCCTAAAAGGGAGTGTTGTTGATATGATAGTTGCAGGGGACATCTTACTTCCTGAAGGATAAAGTTGTGCACTTTTTGACATTTAGTTTGACCATGGTTTTGGCACCAGCTATTTGTTTGTGACAGGCCTTCATGAAGGATCTTGGTGTTTTCTAGACAGCTTATAATGGCACCGAGTTGCCAGCAAACTTTGTCAGCCATAAGTCCTTAACATTTGCTTTGACCTCTGAGAAGTACATGACAAAAAGGAGTGGCATGAGGGCCACGCCTTGGGGAAGTCTGCTAGTGACACATTTCTTGAGAGATACACTCAACATAATTTCTTGGAGTCTGTTTGTGAGCCAGTTTTCTATCCATTGGGTTACACAAGGATTTTTGGTTAGATAAATGAGTTTATTAACTGTACCTGAATAGGAAATGGTGTTCAATGTCTTTGCAAGGTCCAGATAAGTGGCATGTACAGCTTGTCCCTTATGGGTTGATTCAGTGACTTTCTGAAAGAGGTTAACTAAGTTGAGTAGGTTTGCCTTTGGAAAAAAACTGAACAGGCTTGGGTTGATGTTTTGTAGATTGCCTATGTCTTTGTTTAATAATTCCATAATGATCCTTTCAGTAGCCTTACAGACTGTTTAGAGGATAATATTGTAGTGAGAGTGGGTTTCAGAGGGCATGCTTCTGGCCGACCAGTTGTCATCCTGTTATGTTGTCTGGCCCTGTAGAAGCAGGGTTTCTTGCCTCCAGGCCTTGCATAGTGCATTTAGGACTTGTTCCTGTTAGATTTGAGGGAAAGGTGTAGACGTTGATAAAAGGCCTGGGCAAAAAGGGTTGGGGGGGGGTGGAGTTGAACTCTATCTTCAGACTTTTGAAGTATGTGATATTGTTTACTAGTAGGTCAGTGCAATTTTGAACATTACTGCTTAGGTTTCTGACATCGCTGTCCCATACTGGTGAGAATCAAGTTCAAGATTTTGTCGCCCTTGGGGTATGGAGTAGCTAGTCCAGTGAGTTTGTAGTTAAAAGTCCAGAAATCTCTGGTCATACATGGTCGGGGATGTATAAGTTTCCCACTAATGAATGGGTATTTGAAGTCCCCTAAGAGAATGGCATTTGGCTGAATTCTTGGGTTTTGAATATCAGATTGGTAGAAGTCATGGGCAGTGAGGTCATAGATGGGGTCCTATAGTTGGCTACAAAATGATATGCGGGTTTGTTAATGGTAAGTTGGACTGGGGTAGTTTCATTATTCTCATTGATGAGTCTGGAGGTGTAGTATAATTTATATGTATATAAATATATATATATATATATATATATATATATATATATCGTGTTTTCTTTCTCCCAGCGAAATGCGCATTAGGGCTTATTATCAGGGGATGCCTTATTTACCCATACTGTACAACAGTCTACCTTTATTCATTTATTCATGTACAATAATTGACATTTATTAATGAACACAAATCGACATTTCTTCATTTGCAAAAATTGACATTTATTCATGTACACAAATTGACATTTATTTCGTACTGTCCTATTATTGGACAACAGTTCTAATGGGTTGACAGTTGTGTGAGAATTCTACATAAACAGTGCAACAAACATTTCAACTCTAGAATATCTGCACCTTGGCTTTCACAGTTATTCAAATACAGTCATGTCATCTTCTTCTGGAACATTGTCATAAGTGTCCAACCCCCGAATTTCGGCCTGAATTTCTTGCGACTCCATTTCCTGTAGCACCATTGGCCCCAGTCTGTCATGCCTAGCAATAGAGCTCTCCTTAAATGAGCACTGCTTGTCCAAGTAGCCTGCTTGTAGCGCATTGGCAACACAGCTGTCCGTGATTTTATCCCATGAATTTTTCACCCAAGTCACGACTTTTTGCAGGCTAGGCTACACAAAGTTTCCATGCTGATTTCTCTCCATTCTGTTTTCAATGTAGTCATTGAGTTCCATGCACAAATGGTCCTTGAATGGCTTGTTTATCGCAATATCAAGAGTCTGGAGATAGGCAGTCATTCCTGTGGGAATCATTATTTGATCAATTCTCCTCCGTGCTAGGAATTTCTTCGTTTCTGTAGCATGGTGAGTGCTGGCTGAATCCCAGACTAGCAGACCATTTCGCCACCTCACAAAACAAGTGGCAGCATTACATCGACCCACTTCATTATAACTGCTTGTGTGCACCAGGCTTTTTCAGTTTCAAGAATGTAAATGCCTGAAACACGTTCAATCTTATCTTTCTTGCCCTTACTAATGATTAGAGGTTGGGTTTTCTTTGCATCTAGATGAATTGCCAAAATACTGGTAACACGTGCACTCTTGTAACCAGTGGAGGGAATGTAGATTGACGAGGCACCCCTCTGATCAATTGTTGTTCGAGATCCTTGGCCCATAAACACTACAGTTTCATCCATAGCAATCATGTTGGAGAGTTGGTCTTTAGAAAAGTCAGTGTCATCAACAAAGGACTTGAACACAAGTGCACGTTTAATGACTTCAGTATCTTCCAGCTTGAACAGTGTTGTTGATGATAGAAACAGTTCATATCGCTGAAGGAAGCCATCTAGCCAATGTTGTGATGCTTTGAATTGTTCTGGGGATATTTCTAACTGTGGTGCTATTGCAAGGGCAAATGCTTGAATATCAGCCCTGCGCACAACCAAAGCCTTTGCTCTCCTGTTACAAATCCATGCACAGATGATATCTTCAAGCTCAGGAAATAATGGTTGCCAACCTGATCCACACTTAATCTTCTTAGCATTTCCCTCGGCTTGTTGACTGAGGTTAACTTACGCTGCTCACCATTTTTGGACCATTTGGAGATCTAACTTCTTCTCTTTACAGAAAGCCGTCAGGTTCTTTCCCCGGGAGTCCTCCATGATTCCTTTCTTGTACTCGACGGAATAGCTCTTTCTTTTTGCACTCATCTTGTCTGGGGGGGTTAATTGAAGACTTGCGCGACCAGAGTGGCAACACAAAATGGCACCAATTATGAAGAAAAGACACTACCACAGCTGCTCGTTGCCATGAGAGTGCACTTCCTGCACATTATCTGTACTTTCACCAATCAAAGTACACCTGCGTGGGTTTATGGGCCAAGGATCTCAATCGTCAAGTGTGAGTGATGATTAAGGTTACAGTAAGAATCATGGAGGACTCCCAGTGAAAGAGTGTTACGACTTTCTGCAAAGAGAAGAAGTTGGGTGTCTGAATTGTCCAAAAAAGGTGAACAGAGTACGATAACCTCAGTCAGCGGGTGTCAATAATATTATTTTATAATTCAACACGTCTGTTGTGTGTTGGTGACTATATTAACTGAGGCTTATTTTTGGGGTAGGGCTTATATCATGAACACCCTGGAAAAAACATGCTAGGCCTTACTCTATGGTTAGGTCTTATTTAGAAATAAATACTGTATGTGTGTGTGTGTATATATATATATATATATATATATATATATATATATATATATATATACACACATACACATATATATCATAGACATTGTCTGTACTACCTAGAAATGGAGCACAATATCCAATGGTCCTAAGCTTAAAATTGGGCAGATGTTAAAGGTAAGAGGAAGTTTAGGCATACTTCCATTTAAGTAAGATGGCTGTGATGGAGTGAAGCATGGGCAGATATTGGCTGGAGGGCACCTTGAGTGTATGATAAGGAGTTCATGAGGGGGGAGACAAGAAAGCAGAGATTCAGACACTGGTGAAAGCCTCCAACATCAAGTCCACCCTTTTGATTTTCATCATCCCTTTGCTGTCTTTGAGCTCTGCCTTGGTGAGTAAGGGAAGAAATTCATGCCTGTCATTAGATAATAACCAAGAAGGTTTTTAATAGATGCAGTCCCGTTGACCACCTTCCTGCACTTGAGCTTGTGACTTGTTGGTTAACCATAATGAGTGGGCATTTGAGTCCCCTGGAGATTGCTTTGAAGTTGCACTTCATCCTGGGGGGTCTGTTTCTCTCCCCCCTCCATGTTCCTGTCTATTGAGAATTGAGAAGGGTACTGCTTGCCCTTCCTCAGTTGGTAGATCCACGGCCCATCCCATCACATTGCAGCTGTACACACTGTCTGTGCGTTGAAAAATGTCCATGAGTATGGGAGTGTATCCATCGGGGAATGTAACTGATGGAAGGGCATGGCCCAGCGCAAAAGCTCTATTTGATGTTTCCTGTTATCATAGACACACACACTTGGTTTGCAACTTATTTTTTTTTTATTTTTACATTTGTTAACTGGGTTAGTCTGACTGAGCCCAGAGAGCACTTTTTCAGTGGAGACCCGAGGAGAAAAGCTCCAGGAAACTAAAGGAAAGTAATTAAAAAATAAGAAAAACCTAAGAATTCAAGTTGTAAGTTACTTAGTACAAAAACCAAGAGAAATATATACTTCTGAGTCATAACGTGGATACAGGCCAATTATAGAGGCTCTTAACTCAAAGCTAGAGAGTAAAAACTCACTTTTTGTTGTTGAGGTCCTTTATAGAGTGGTCTAATTGTTAGCCACAGAGGTGCAGCGGTAGCGTTGTCGCCTCACAGCAAGAGGTTCTCCCGTTCGAGTCTCGGCTGGAGCGCCTTCTGTGTGGGGTCTGCATGTCCTCCCCGTGGTCGAGTGGCGTTCGAAAGACATGCGTGAAATGGGCGTGCCTTCGTTGAAGGTTGGGCGTTGAGCTGGCACCTCGGCACCGTAAAAATCTACTGCCAATCATTAGTGGACCAGAGTTCCGCTGTGGCGACCCCTAACCGGGAAAAGCCGAAAGAAGAACAAACATTTTCATCTTCACAAAAGCTTCTGATAGCATTTTGGGAATAAACATCTTTTTCTCCTGTATCCTTCAGAGCCTGTTGTTAAGAATGTAGTGATCTTGCTGGTTGGAATCATCCACATACTGGCCTTTTAGCTCTGGATTACTTACTCCTGAATAGTGTTACTCTCTGCTGTATAAGAATTCGTAATTTGACTCCTTTGTGATCTCTTCAACCATATAATTGCCAGGGATCATATCACCTTGCTGCCAGGCAAAGAATCCAGGTCTACCAATGGGTTAGGCTGGCAAATTTTCTCCTCTGTCTGTTTAGACCTGCGGGGTTGTTAGTGATCTTTTTCATCTTTTCCAGTTTCACTAATGTTATGTAGATGAGGTACTAAAAAACAAGTTGAGATCCCTGATTGTGGAATCATAGAATTTCCAGAGAAAATTCTTATGATTGAATTTTGCAGTTGGTTTCCTTGCTACAGTCTGGTTTACACTGTGTCCATACTGTGCAGTGGCCCACTAGTTTTTTATGCACCATATGGTGTAAGACACATGCTTCTGTCAACTACTGTAAAAAAAAAAAAAAAAAAAAAAAAGTCCACACCAAACTAGGCTTACTCTGCAGATCAAAACCATATCTCACTGACTTCACTGGACAGTCTATTGCTAGGACCCATTTACTATCTTCCCTCCTCTATGAATCTCCCATCTTCACTAACTTGAAGACAACTGATCCAGCAAGACTAGAAGCTTACTATAACAAGATTGCTAGAATTGGTAACAACTCCCCATATAGAACACATTATTGTAACGCCTTACTCATCTAAATTGGTTGGAACTACCTAACCTCTTTACCCTCACCCACCTTACAACACCCCACAGAATAGTATATCAATCTGAAAAGTGTCCATGTCTTCAAAACTTACTTCAACCTTAATCGAATACAATACAAGGCAACTTAGATCCTCTGACAAGCTTTTGCTACAAGTCACAAGAGCTAACAACTTCTGTGGTGATTTTCTGTACTCCATTCGTATCTCCAGAACATGGAATCTGACCCCACAACATATACTAACTACAACTAACCCTCAGCAATTTAAATCACTGCTTAAGTCCCACCTATTTAAGAACTGTCTTTGCTCTTGCTTAAATCCTGGCTGACCTCTGTCTTCAGCCTACTTTCCAGCATGCATT
Organism: Protopterus annectens; assembly: GCF_019279795.1. Classification (NCBI taxonomy): domain Eukaryota; kingdom Metazoa; phylum Chordata; order Ceratodontiformes; family Protopteridae; genus Protopterus; species Protopterus annectens. The sequence continues at coordinate 1,790,056,788 of NC_056739.1, read as the reverse complement.
CCTGTCAGCATAATCAAACTGATGATTTAACGTTTCCTCTCCTACTTCTACACTTGGCCACTCTTGTCTGTTCATACATAAAACCCAAGGTATATCTAGCTAAATGACGTTTTTCTCATTTGTGGTTATGTTTCCCCTAAATATTACGATTTTCTTGTTGAAGATTGTAACTATTATTATAGCTGTCTGTTTTTTCTTTTTCTTTGATAATTGCAACTAATATTATAGCTAAATATGTTTTCCCTTATCATCCTGTCCTAACATATGCTTGTAATAATTTCAACTGTGATTATTCTCTGTATCTTGTGGATCTTTTTCCCCAGACTTCGCTGAAAATGGGTCTGTCAACCAGTCGCACTATCCTGGTAAACACACACAAAATAAATAAGTAAATAAAGATGTCCATGGTATGATATCCATTTGTACTCTGTGTACAGGAAATCGACATTAGTCTTGCTTGTAGGTTATAGACCAAGGCATCACATCTCAGTGCAGGTGAATTTCATGATTGGCTTCTTGAATTGTAGCCCCAGTTCTGTCCTAGAGCTTAGATTCAGTTTAGTCTGTATACAGGGGGTCTTTGAAATAGGCCACAGTAGAGGATCCATTGCTTCTTAAGGTCTACTTGACTCTTCTTCTTTGTTCTGTTCTCATTGGTTTCACACCTGGCAACCGAGTTCAGAGGGCAAAGGCCAAGGATCATACTAGGTTCCCCATGGTAGCCAAAGTGATCCAGGTTTTCAGATCACTAGCGGTATAGGTTGCATTCTTGTTCTGATCCAGAGAACTTCTTCCTACTCCTGGAAGACCGCTTGTTCCATATCTGGGTGTGGTTGCTCCACTAAATGTTTTGATTTCACTGATCCTTCGTGATAAGGTGATGGAGGTCTTAAAGGCTGCCAGAAAGCTTTCAGTTAGGAGAAATTCACAAAGTAAAAATGGCTCTTGGTCTGGACAGAGAAGTTCCCACTTCTTCCACAGTTGGTCAGTGTACAAGTCTGACCTGTTTACATTACTATTTCACTCTGAATATGATTTGTGTGTCCAGATGTCATTTAAGTGCAACATAACCTTGGTGACAACAAAACAGTTTTGAATAATATGTTTCATAAACAGCCTGTAATGGAAAAATGCCTCTTTTTCCACCTTTAAAAGAACTTGCCTTCTTGGGACTTGAATTTCGTGATTAACAGGATTGTCATTTCCTTTCTGTTCTGTATTAAAACAAAAAGTTAGAAAGTCACACTGAAAAACCAATCAGAAAAAAACTAAATGAAAACTCCAGCCAAGCTAGAACTTCCAATGAGTGATCTGCCAAACCTCCTGTAACAGAGGCACATGGGATATATGCAAATTGCCCTTATGAACATCAGGTGTTTTAGCTATATGGCGGTTCTGATTGCCCATGACTTTTATATTTCAAGTCGTTTTAATGGACAATTTCAGGCCAATTTTGAAAGTTGACTTTCCAGATACTTGAAGTGCAACCTGTTCTTAACAAATGATTATAAATTGTTTTCAAAGGATGTGCTAGCTAAGCTATTACAGCATGGATCATTTTTCCAGAAAGCATGTTAGAACTCTTGGTACATGTCTTCCTGATAACCTGTAAGACAATCACCACACTTGTACATCTGAGATAATAGTGATTGAGTTCATCCTCTGCACTAATGGATCCCTGTTAGAACTGAATGTTCATAATGTCGACATTCATAACAGCGAATCCAGAAGATAGAAAAGGCACAACTCTGAAACTGAAAACTGACTATAAAGGTTTTTGCAGGGGAGCTTGCCCCCCTGCACATAACAAACCTCCTCCTGCTTGTATAGACCCAACTGCAAGATAGCACTACAGCTGGGAATGGGCAAAACCACAAACCCAGCTGTACCACGATCTCGCACAGTCACTCACCTGCACAGTTCCCGTCCTTTCAGTTTTGGTGTTATCACATTTCAATGTTGTGCTTTTTCGATTTTCTGGGATTGTTGTTATGAACATCTGGTCTGTCTTTGGCTGTTGATGCCTTAGGTTATGAATACAATAGCAGTGAAGAGAAGGACATCTACTGTTATGGTAAGATTTTACACAACTGTACTTTCTTTACTCTTGGCATACACTAGCAGCTCTTGTCCTACCTCATGGGAGTTAAGAGCTTCAGCAGAAAGAAATAGCTGTTCACTCTGTTGCTAATGAGCAGTAGGAGGAGCCATTAGCAAGAGGAAGTTTTAGTGGTTAACCAGCCTCCTGTATTACTTTCTACTACCAAGTGTGGCAGTGGTCTCTGCAGTACACTGCAAGGAGAGTCTACCTCTGTGTCTACCTCTTATGCATGTTTTATGACTATGCCTTTGGCTTGCAGGGTAATTTCTGTAGTCTGGATTTTCCATTGTAGGAGCTGAGCTTCCTTTTTTATAGCTGTCTTGCACACTGCATTGTCTTGAGTGCTTTTGATGCATGCTTCCTGGTGAGTTAAGCTCAGTGGCTTTAGGGCTTGAACTGTTGAGTGGAACTGCTAAGAAGTCCTTGTCATCCTTTATTATGCAGCACTGATATGTGGGTATTCATGCTTGCTGTAGCTTATCAAGGAATTTTGAAATGTGTCCCTTTTAACCCTCCCTTATCTTCGTAAGTTTCTGTTGTTTTTAGGATATTGCATCTACGTTCATTGTTAGAAATTAATGGTGTTTAGCAAGAAAGTTTATGCCATAGTAAACATTCAAATTTAGAAGATCTACTGGTTCATTTGGGAGGACTAATTTGAGATTATGGGGGCAGTCATACTCTTTAACGTAAGAGTGTGGGATGCCAGGATGGAATACATGGGTGTGAGTCCCATGAGGTAAGTACTGTGCTACTTTCTGTGAGTCTAGAGCAACAGCAGAAGTACTTCAGAAGTTCTCATCAAACATTGCTATATGATAAGTAATGTCATATTTCTGTTTACTTTTACAGCTGCCCAAAATATTTTATGGGATCTGTTACATCTGCAGCACAATAGCACTTTGTTGTATTGTAGGTTAGCATGCCTTATGCTATATTGCAGGTTAATATGCCATAATGCTGGTTTGTCTAAGTTCAGATCATATCCTACAGTTGAATAAAAGTAATAACTGCATGTGTGAAAATTTTCCTCAGAGACCATCCATTTGAATGTCTCACTGCTGTTTCAATGAAATGGTAGTTTTAGTGTCTCTTACTTAAATTTTGCTTTGTTATTTCCTTTTGTGCCCACTGTTTCACTACTGATTTTCTTATTAAAAAAATTGAGTGGTACAATTTTCAGTATGACCAAGGAATTTAAAGATTTCTCTCATGCCACCTTCCAAACCTTGATATGATACGATATACCATATTGTATTGTTGTTGTTGTTTGTCTTTTCGGCTTTTCCCATTTAGGGGGTTGCCACAGTGGAACTCCGGTCCGCTAATGGTTGGCAGTAGATTTTTATGGTGCCGAGTTGCCAGCCCGACGCCCAACCTCAAGTGAAGGCACACCCAATCACACGTCTTTCGGAGGTCACTCGATCACAGGGAGGACATGCAGAATCCACACAGAAGACACTCCAGCCGAGAATCGAACAGGAGAACCTCTTGCTGTGAGGCAACAATGCTAAATTGTATTGTATTATATTATATTATAATATAGTATATTATATTGTATTATATTATATTATACTATATTATATTACACTATACTGTATTGTACTATGCTATACTAAACTATAGTATACTTGTTAGCTGAGGAAGAGCACTTATCTATGTGGACCTATTTCAGATCCAGCCTGGGAAAAGTAAAGTACAATTTGGAAGACTGAAAGGTAACCATCAGTGATACACATACGTGAAGGCCTACAGGGAGATATCACTGGTACAACATTACATCCATTTATAAACAAATAAATAATGATAAACACATTTTCACTGTAGGATAAAATAAGTACATCATATATTTACAAGATGTAATATGCAATGTGAAGTTGTTCAATCTCGCCTTTCATTCTTACACATGAGTTTGGAGCTGATCCCTTTGCTCTGAGTCAGCCGCTTTCACAAGCTCGAGGTTTTAGAGTAGCTTAAGACCAAGTCCCTATCCCATGATGCTCTCTGCCTCACCTCAGATCTAGACTGCCGCTGCAACAGATCAGAGGTCAAGAGTGGAGCTCGGGCCAGTATTACTATTTTCAAATTACTATTAGATAGTTAACTTAGATTCTTTACAAATATGTGTTTCTTGGCTAGTTAGCCTTAGCTTTTGTTTAGGCATTGTCCTTAGTCTCTTGTTGACGAATTTTTCGTCTTTATAGAGCAGCTGTTCTTAGGCCTTTCTTTGGCTGTGTGTGAGTTTTCTTCCATATCCTGTTTGAAAACTTTAAAAGTTTTTGAAGTTTAAGAGTTTAACTTGGTAGTTATAGCTGTTATAGCTTTTTGCAGCTTTAGCGTTTTTTCTTAGTGTGTGTGTGTGTGTGTTTTTGATAGATTATTCAACTATTTAGTTTGGCTTCTATTTGTCTAGAGTGGTGTTGTGTCTAGACAGTTTATATCTATATACATAGATAACTTAGGTATATAAGAGAGAAACAAAAGTCTGGATTCAAGAAATCCCCTAAGTGTGGGCAGAAAATGTCAATTACAGATCTGCATGTCAGTTGTGTGTACTGTTTGGGGGCAGTCCATCTCCAGGAGGACTGCTCTATTTGTCATTCTTTTAGCAGCAGGGTTTTGCTGGAATGCAGGAGAAAACTGGTAGACAGGGGTTTGCTAAAACCAGATTTCCAGGAATCGCTGAACAAGGCCAACCAGACTTCAAAATCTTCGAAGGGATCGAAATCTTCGAAAGCTTCTTAGGAGCCGAAGTCTTCGACTCCAAGACTTGCTAAGAATGTGCGGTCGCCAGTTCCGCAGTCCTCGGAACTGAGCATCGAGCTTGTTTTTTGGAGCTGGTTCCCAGTATTGGAGCCAGTCTCCGAAACTTTGAAATCACCTATTTTACAGTCGGTGGCTTTGTCGATACTTTCGACTCATTCTTCGAGGAGCCTCTCCGATGTGGACCAAGTGGTGCAGAGGCTCCTCGAGAATCCGGCACTAGCCACATTGTTGTCGGCTCCGGCCCAACCGGTTTCGGAGCCAAAGACTGTCTTACCTACTGTGTTTACTCCTCCTCCAAGCCGAGCTGGGCGTTAAGAGCTGGGGAAGGTGGAACTGATGATTGTGGAACCTTTGGAGCCGAGGCCTGTCCCAGTGCCATCAGCTCCATTGACTCAAACTACTTCAGTGCCGTTCGAGGAGTCTGGGAGCCGACAGTCTCCGGTCGGCTCCGGGGAGGGTTTGAACCGATGGGTCAGTTCTGACCCTTCCGCTCGGAGCTTCAGCACGGATGAACTCGGCTCCTTCCTCTGGGTTGGAGCCCACTGTGTCAGTGCCGGGGAGGATGCCATCTTCTTCAGAACCAGCTACTTACTCGCATCGGAGCAGTAGAGCCTTCGATGCCATGAGGAGAGTTATGTCTTCCAAGACACCCACTTCATCAGGGCCTTCCTCCTCATCCCCGAAAGTGCCGCTTTCTACCTCTGCATTACAGGTCCCTGTAAAGCATTGAGACCCAGAGCTTCAGGTAGCCCCATTGGATGACCCATGTTCTACTGAGACCTCACCAGAAGCTCCCACTGATGAGGGTCCCAGAAAGAAGCTTTGCAAGAGGAGGCATTTAGACTCCCCACAGGAGTCTGTCACATCAGACACTGACTTAGAGGAGTCAGAAGGGTCCCCACGGTCCCCCTCGGAGGATATCTCTTTTGCTGATATCCTTGAAGTCCTGAAACAGAGGGGTGACTGGCAGTCCATTAGCCCTACTGATGGAGTCGGTGCTTTTGAAGGTTTTTGGGTCTCAACCCTCCACCTCCTGGGTGACTCCACCCTTCGACGAACTAATGGAGTTGGTTGCTCGAAGGGTGTGAGAGTCTCCTGATACTGTGGAACCTGTCCTTCAGAGGCCCAACAAGTTTATTACATCACCACAGGACAAAATGTATCTTACCAAGGGAGTGTCGGTTGAAGCCATGGTGGTGGCAGTGGCCACCCAGAAAGAGATGTCTGAAACCTCTTCTACTGTCCATCCTCCTAATAGAGATTCCAGGATTACGGACAGGTATGGGAAACCCATTTTTAGTTCAGCGACTTTTGCTATGCGATCACTCAACTATTTGACACATTTTACCTGTCTTCAAAGAGATCTCCTTAAAGAGCTTAGAGATACTCTACAGAGTATTACAGCTGAAGGTATTCCTGATAAGGTGACATCCCAGCTCAATACCCTTAATTCCATAGTTAACTCATCCATGCGGCTCATTTATTATGCAGCCGATGGTTCGAGTCGGGCAGCGGGTCCAGCAGTAGCTCTTCGGACACATTCCTGGATACGCTTATGCTCCTTTGCGGAAGGCTTCAAGTCTTCCTTCGTTAATACCACATTTGATGGCTCATCCCTTTTCGGGCCTAAAGTCAAGGAAACCCTCTCTAGGTGTGAGCAGGATGGAAAGACTCTATCTGCCATAGGAGTTCGTTTTTCCTCCCCTACTAGACCTTACCCCATAGAGAAAAAGGGAGGAAAAATGTGGTTCCGGAAGTCCCAAGGAGCTTTTCAGAACACATGTAGTGAACCCCCCTCCAGGGGCAGAGGAGTTGGTAATAATGGAAGACACCACCCAGGCGGCAGAGGGGATCTGCAAAACCAGGGCTACAGTGATCAGTTTTGATTTTGGTTAACATACTTAAATTTTGTCTTACCCATAATTATTTTTGCTTTAACAATGAATTCTTTCTGCAATTGAAAGGAACGGCTATGGAGGCTGCCTTTGCACCCTCATATGCCATTATTTACATGGGATTCTTTGAAAGGCAATTTATTTATCCCACTCTGTTTTATAAAAAGAACGTTGTATTATATAAGCGTTTTATTGATGATCTTTTTCTGATTTGTAGGGGTGATATTTGTGATTTTTTGGATTTTTTTGATATTTTAAATAAGAATGAACATGGATTAACCTTCTCTTATGAATTTAATAGGGAAAGGATTAATTTTTTGGATGTGACGCTATATTATGAGGAGGAACGTATTGGCTATAGGCTGTTTAGAAAAAGTACTTCAGTAAATATGTTCCTACATGCGAGTAGCATGCATCCTGGGCATTTATTGCATTCATTACCCTCAGGTGAATTTAAAAGAATTTTTGACCATACTAGTGATGAAATGGAGAGGGATAATGAATTAAATAATGTTGAGTTGAGGCTGAGTAAGAGGAGTTATGATAAAGATCATTTGTTAAAAATGTAAAAACAGGTTACTTGGGATTGTTGATAATTCTTGTGAGTATCGAAATTCTAGGAGTACCTTGGATAGATCGACTCTTAGAGTATTTAATAGTAAAGAGTGTGATGATGAGGAGAGGTTATTTTATGTTACGAAATTTTCCCCTCTATCTGGTGAATTAGTGAAGGTAGTGAGAAAATATTGGTATATAATTAGTGAGGATGAGAATATAGGTCATCTTTTTCCTAAACATATCACTTTTTCCTATAAGAGGAGGAAAAATTTAAAAGAGTTATTGAATTATAACTTCTTGAAAGGGGATGAAAAGCATAATCTTTCTCCAGGTACACATCCTTGTGGTAACTGTAGCCTTTGTGAGAGGGTAATTAATGTAAATAGGATTAATGGTATACCTTTTGCTCCTAGATTTTACTTCAACTGTAGATCAATAGGAGTAGTGTGTGTTCTAGGCTGTCCATGTGTAGGCATTTGGTACATAGGGCAAACAAAAAGGATGGTTAGAATTCGTATTTTAGAGTATTTAAAAGATATTAGAAACCATAGCGAAATTAGCCCTGTGGCCCAACATTTTCTTGATAAACATGGTGGTTGCCCAAATAGCTTGAGATTTTGTGTACTGGGTAAACCATTTTTTATTGGAGGAGGGGGGAATTATTCCTATAAATTACTTGAATTGGAGACTAAAATGATTCTAAAATTTAAAACTCTGAAGCCCCATGGACTTAATTTGGAATTAGGTATTTAATTTATGCCATAATAATTACTATTATTATATTATTATATATGTTATTTAATATTTCTTATGTGGTTTATTGTGATACATTGTTCCTCTTTCTAATTTATTGTAAATGTCACTTTAAATTTGTGATTATATCAGCGACTGATTGATTAATTGATGTTAGGTGCTTGTGATAATTGTTACTAACTTGTGTATATATATACGTGAAAAAATACACATTTTTTGTGATCCTTTGAAGGCGAAAGGCCGAGGTACCAGATCGTTTAATAAAAGGCAACTGGTAAAGTGTGTGGAATTTGTGTTTGGATCTACAGTGATCAGTTCTTTGGCAAGCCCTACCAGTGCTCCTGAAATGAGACCTGACTGTCCTACTCTGGAGGCATTCGGGGGGTCGGTCTTTGTATTCAGACACCTGGCTAGAAATTACAAAAGATTCTTGGGTACAAAGCATTGTTACCAGAGGTTATGTCATTCCATTCTCAGAACTTACCCCTGTACGAAGGAAAATCCCAAATGTTCCATCCAGTCTCAGGGATCAAGCAGCCATAGAAATTCAAAGGCTGTAGGAAAAGAGAGTCATCCAGTGAGTCCCAGCAGACCAAATAGGATCCAGAACCTACTCCAGATTCTTTTTAGTTACAAAGAAAACAGGGAACTGGAGGCCCATCTTGGACCTCAGCAGACTCAACACCTTTGTAAAGAAGGAGAAGTTCCTGATGGTCATGCTTCAATCAATTCTTCCGTTTCTAGGAACAGATGATTGGATGTGCTCTATAGATCTCAAGGATGCATACTATCATATAAAAATGGCCAGACCATCCAGAGATCACTTGCGTTTCTGGCTGGGAGCCAGTCACTATCAGTTCCAAGCACTGCCCTTTGGTCTCACAACAGCCCCCAGAGTGTTTACCAAATGCATGGCAATGGTTACGGCTCACCTGAGGCATCTAGGATTCCGAGTATTTCTGTATCTGGACGACTGGCTCCTCACAGCCACCTCCAGGCATCAACTACTTCAATCCGGGGATCACAGTCTCAATCAGTGCTCTCAGTTAGGAATAACTATAAATTTCGACAAGTCTGCGTTGTCACCATCGCAGAGTATCTCCTTTATCGGAGCAGACTTAGACACCACCACCGCCATGGTAAAATTGCCACTCTTCGACAACAGGTATCAGACATTCTGACGAGCAAAAAGTACCAACCTCTCCAGTGTTGAAACTACTAGGTACTATGGCAGCAACGCTCATAGCAGTTCCTCTGGGTCGTATGCACATGAGAATACTTCAGTGGTTACTCTTCACCCAGTGGTTTTACCAACAACTTCCTATGTCATTCTTAATAATGATTACAGATTCATGCAGAAAGTGTCTTCAATGGTGGTTGACCAGCCGTCATGTAACAGTAGGTCACCCATTTGTTCTTCTCCCACCATCAGCCACGGTGACCATGGACACTTCTCTGATAGGGTGTGGGGGGGGGTGCTTTGTCAGGGAAGAACCGCCCAAGGCACCTGGTCAGAGACAGAGTCACAACTGCACATCAATGTTCTGGAGATGAGAGCAGTACTTTCGGCGGTGCAGTACTTCCAAGACTCTCTTCCTCTGGGAACGATTGTGATTCAGACTGACAACATGTCAGTGGTCCGGTATATCAACAAACAAGGGGGAACCAAGTCTTATCCCTTATGTCGAGAGGCCCTGAGAGTCTGGCAGTGGGCTAGATCCACCGGGTGCTTTCTGATAGCGACGCACATCCCGGGGAAATCCAACGTGATCACGGACAAACTGAGCAGAGCCATTCTGATGCCGCACAAGTGGTCCCTCAAAGACGGCATAGCAGAGATGATTTTCCGCAGTATAGGGCCAGCCTTGCTGCGACCTGTTTACATCCCCTATGAATGCCAAATGCAGAAGTTACTTTGCCCTAAATCCCCCACCAGGGGAGAACCCAGGGGATTATCTTGTACATGCTTGGCCCCTGGGACTTCTATATGCCTTTCCACCAATTCCTCTGATTCCGAAATTCTTGCAGAAAGCCAAAGCCCTGGGGAGGGTACAGAGTATTGCAGGAAAACAAAAGCCAAATAAGTAACAAATACTGCACTAAGCCTGCAGGCTAGAAACATACTATAAACTGTTTATTCGATAAAACAACAAAAGTACACACAAAGTAAGCGCTTTCACGACATCCAGTCTTACCCTGCCTTCATTCATTTTGTTTTTATTTCTTGCTATTTGTTTGAAGCAGGGGCATGGCAGAAACAATTGAAGAAAGCAACTTATCGAGGCAGAGAGAGGGGAATAGTGACTCTGATCGCTTATCTCACATTTTAAATGTGAGTGATAATCCCCTATTGGATATCAATCGAGTGAATGCTGTTATGAATAATGCAGAGGTAAATCAACAAACACCAGAGTTTCTGCAATGCTATAAAAATTTAGAAAATAAACTGTATAAATACAAGCGGCTACAATGGCAACTCTTACATTTGCAGGCGTGTCTTGAACAACACGTTATTCCTAGAGAACTTCGAGTTTTAAACATGCCCAGTAATGGGGATGTTTACCCTGAGTTACTGGGACGGTGGCAACAACTGAATTTAAAATTCAGTGCAGAATATATTCAGCTTTTAATGGAGTTCTTTTTACCTATGGAGGTAGAACTAAAAGATGATGTACTGTCAACGCATTTTAATAAGTTTTTTGCAGAAGTCATCGGTGACAAGATAGATTTATTGCAAGACAATATTTTGTCTTATGAGAAAAGATTGCAGCAAACGAAAATCAAGAAGCTGCATAGAGACCGGAAAGATTTTCAAAATCAACATGTATTCTCTTGGCCAAGAGATTTAATTAGAACAACTGCCACTACTACCTCTGATGGGCGTTTGCATCAATCAATTGCAGCCGTAACAGGAAGTAATACTGTACCTATCACTTCAACAACACTACATGCACTCCTTCTCCACAATCTGCATCTACTCTGTTGTCTATTGCTAGTAACACTGATTCAATGGACCAAACTACAACTATGAATAAGTTAGATCCTGGAGCCAGCACGAGTGAAATTAATTATTCCTCTGACCCTGTAGTGAGGCCACTCTATGTTACAACAAGCCATAAAATCAGCTCTACAGATTTTTTAGTGAACAAAGTGACCACAGGCTTCCCTGTATCATCTCCTCTACCAATTCAGAACAGACCGAGGAGCCGGGGGAGAAAGGAAACTTTGCAGCGTCAACCCAGTATGGAACCATTGCAACAAACAGTGAAGAGGAGACGTTATTGAATACAGGTTTGATCTTTAACATCTCTTCCATTACATTAACAGTGGAACATATTGTTTTGTTGAATAAGGGACTTATATTCCAGCCAAATGTGCTGATCACGCAGAGATGTTAAAAGATCTTAAATTACTAGGTAGGAATCTTACTTTAAAAACACTTTATAATGGAAACAATGTGAATGAAAGAATGTGTTTTAAGAAACCAAGTACATACATACCGAATATACATCCAGTGGTGCAGACTTTTATAAATGTACGTGAGAATGATTTTAGATATCTTTTTAAAGAAGGTACTAAAGCAAGTTTCTCTAATATGTCTAACCATGATTACTTGGCCTTAAATGAACTTAAAAATATGCACTCAATAGAAATAAGGCTAGATGACAAAGGTGGAGGCATTGTGATTTTAGACAAAGACTTGTACCTGTGACAAATGAGATTGCTTGTAAATGATGTATATACCTACCAACACATCTCAAAGGCAGTACTGAATAACATTGTGGAGAAAGAATCGTTTTTCATTTTTGATTTGTTAATGACTAATCTTATTGATGGAGAACTTTTTAAATATTTTAATGTTGCACATCCGTTGATTCCTAGAATTTATGGTCTACTTAAAATTCACAAGAACAAATCTGCACCACCTATGAGACCCATAGTGTCTAGTGCAGGTTGGTGTACGGAACCATTATCTATTTATATTGAGAATAGCCTACATACACTTCTAGATCAATGTGAAACAATTTTAAAGGACATGAAAACTTTTTTACAGAAACTACATAATCAGTTACAAGGCGTAGATGACTATTATATTTTTGTCACACTTGATATTGAATCTCTTTTTACTTCTATTCCTAATGATTGGGGTGTGGAAACTATTAGAGATTTTCTTACATCCAGGAACTGTTTTTCTCACGATAAGGTTACACTTATATGTACATTGCTAGAGTTAGTCCTTGAGAATAATGTTTGTACTTTTGAAGAGGAATTCCTTTTACAGAAGGTTTGTGTGGCTATGGGCACTGTGTGTGCCAATAGCTACGCCAACCTGGTGCTAGTACAATGGGAACTTACATCTATTTTATCAGAGTCCAATCAATATGGTCAGTACATTATGTGGTACGTCCGTTTTGTGAACGATATTTTCTTGCTATGGAAAGGAAATGAGAATGCTCTAGAGGATTTCACTAGATATTTACACACAACAAACAACTTCTTAAAATTTACCTATCATTATTCTAAACATGAAATAGAGTTTTTAGACGTTACACTAAGGAAATCTGAATTTATGCAAATATCTAGTAGCATTTATGTAAAACCCACCAAGAGGAATGCCCTTTTGCATAAAAGAAGTATGCACCCGCAACATATTCCACGTAATGTACTTAAAGGGCAGACGTGTAGAACTTTAAGACTACATAGTAGTGACAGAGATGCGCATACAGCCCTATCACAATTAAAATTAGATTTTTTAGAGAGAGGTTACTCAGAAAAAGAAATAGTAAAAGCTATAGAAGAAGCTTGGTTACATAGGGCTGATAGGTGTAAACCATACTTTGACTATACAGCTGAAGAATCAAACAATAGCCAATATAGAATGGTTATCAATTACAATTTTAGAGTTACTTTTCAATATTCTAGTGATATCAATGAATTTTGTAACATTATAAAGAATAATTGGAGGCTTCTACAAGATGCACCAGAATTAATTAGCATAGTTGGTACAACACCATCCTTCTCTTTTAGAAATAATAAATCCATAAAACACTTATGCCATAAGAAGAGTGTAAACAAAAACCTATATGAATCTACTAGGATAGGAACATTTCTGTGAAGAAATTGTGCAGCATGCAAATATTTATATACTAGTTCCTTTTACCAACATCCCTCTTTAAGATTCACACAGAATGGAGTACTATGTAGAATGTAAAACCGTCAATTTGGTTTATTTTTCTTTCTGTGAGAAATGTCATGCCTACTATGTAGGTAAAACAAATAGACAACTTAAAGACAGAGTGTTTGAGCACATCAGGGATGTGAAGAACAGGAAAGAAAACAATGCATTAGCAGTGCATGTACTACAAAATGATCCTACACATAGTTTTAGATTTTTTGTTTTACAAGTATTAGATGTAGATATTAGAGGGGGGACCTGGAGAATCATACAGAAGCAGCAGAACAGAAATGGATTCTTTTGCTAAATGCTGAAAGATCTCCAAGTCTTAATAGTACTTCTTCATTAAAACCTTTTCTGAAGGCACGCCCTCTTAGGCATAAATAAAGAATGCTGTTTTTATAAAGAATGATTTTTACATAGTTTTTTTATATAGTTTTTACACAGTTCTTAAATGTTTTTAAAATGTATGTAAATGCTTTTGAGTATGTGTTTTATATCATATGTTATGAACTATATATGCACACATTTTTAAATACTTTGTTCACTTTAATTGATGTGACTAATTAAGTCAGCTGACTTTGTAGAGGACTAATTAGGATGAGCACTGTTTTTGAATGTTTGATGAAGCGACTGGATGTCTTGAAAGCGCTTACTTTGTGCGTATTTTTGTTGTTTTATTGAATAAACAGTTTACAGTACTTTTCTAGCCTGCAGGCTTAGTGCAGTATTTTTTACTTATTTGGCTTTTGTTTTCCTGCACTACTCCGTACCCTGCCTTCATTCATTTTGTTCTTATCTATCAAACCCCCACACTTGGTTTCACTGAGGACTAACCCTTTCTTCCTTCCAAAGGTATGTTCGGAGGCTAATCTGAACCAAACTATTGAACTCCCAACTTTCTTCAGTAACTATTCCAACAAGTTGGAGTATGTGTTGCATAAACTTGATGTTCACAGACAACTCAGATTCTATTTGGATAGAACAAAAGAATTTAGAAAATCAAAACAACTTTTCGTCTCTCATGCTGACACCAAGAAAGGGCTACTAGTTTCAAAAGTTACTCTTTCTAAATGGTTGACTGATTGCATAAAATTCACATATTCCTCCATGAATCAACAGCATGAAAGCGCATTCCACTAGGGCTGTTTCTACTTCTTCAGCTTATATGGCTAGGCTGCCTTTGGACACGATATGTGTAGCTGCCACTTGGTCTAATCCTCATACCTTGATTACGCATTACAAAGTAGATAAGGCCTCCAGGGACAGGGCTTCCTTTAGCTCCACTGTCCTCAGGAATATACTCCCGTGAGCCACCCAAGATGAATGGTGCTTGGGATGCTACCCATGTGTAAGAATGAACGGCGAGATTGAACAACTTCACATAAAGAAGTTATGTACTTATCATAACGTTCCATGTGAGTTGTTCATCTCGCCTTCATTCTTAAATTCCCACCCGCCTTCCCACTCCAGGCTTCTCAAAGAACGAGTAAGAGTTTTTGCAGACTAGTGGATCGTGTTACAGGATTTTTTATGCTGGCTGGAGTAATGTTCATGTGTTTATTATGTTATACATGTTGTGATCAGCAAACTAGATCTGAGGTGAGGCAGGGAGCATCATGAGATAGGGACTTGGCCTCGAGCTACTCTAAAACCTCGAGCTTGTGAAAGCGGCCGACTCGGAGCCGAGGGATCGGCTCTGAACCCATGTCTAAAAATGAAGGTGAGATGAACAACTCACATGGAATTTTATGGTAAGTACATAACTTCTTTTTTTTTGCCCTGCAAAAAAAATGAACTTTAGTGCACTTCACATATTTATAAGTCATTAGCATAAAGGGTTTTGCAAAGGCTCATATACTTGGAGAATTTGTCTTCAGAACTAGATTTTATAATTTGGATTAATCATCACCAGAGACTGGTTTAATTCTGCTTTAAGACTACACACTCTCTTCTGAAGTAGCATATGTATGTATAATGCAATTTGGCACAAACCCTGTGATGCACTGTGGTGTTCTGGCTTTGTTGTATGCACTTCTTTTTAATGATGATTTCAGGGTATGTGGTGCGATAAAGTCCCAGCTGCTGCTGCAGGCATGGATCAAACTGTTCTCCTTTAAAGTTAGCTGTATATGAGGGATTTGCTTTGCTCATCATTTGTCATGTCTGGATGGAATTTTAGATCTTGGATGAAATTTCTGTGTGCCAAGTGGATCACAGCTATCTGGATAGTACATTGCCTTGGAAAGAAGTATAAACATTAGGGTGTCTGTATAGGATGTGTATTTATTGTTGTTTGTGTGTTTTTATGTGGTGATATGAGGTGTTTAATGGCTGATTAGGTTTTTTATTTTTTTTTCAGTCTCAGAATGTCTCCTCTGTCATGATGTAAATGCACATGACAAAACTAATTCCTTCTGTACTTTTCTTGAATGTTTTAGGTGTGGAGAGAATTCCCAGATCGACTAGTTGGCTACCCAGGCCGCCTCCATCTTTGGGACCATGAGGCCGGAAAGTGGAAGTATGAGTCAGAATGGACAAATGAAGTTTCTATGGTACTAACTGGGGCAGCCTTCTATCACAAGGTATTTTGTAAAACAAACCATATTTAAAAATATTGTATGTGATCCTGAAAACAAAATTAGTATTGAGAATTGTTTTTGACATCTTGTTATGGTGACAGGGAGTTTCATTTTTTTATAATAGTTGTAATTGATGTTATATCAAAGATCATGTTTGAGCTTCTGCTTCCTCCCACATGTTGAACAAAGCAGGAGATGGTCGTACTTCATCCATGAAAGCTGTTCGACCGTATCACCAAGTAACAGGGAGAATCACAGCATTCTATTTACGTTGCAAAATCACTTGGGTTATCACAACAGTGCAGTGCCAGAAGTGCCATTCCTGCTCCAGGCTGCATGATAATGACTTGTGCAGACTTGCACTGTGACTACTTTGGCACCTTTTCTGTAACAGACAACTGGGATTGCCCATGGCACCAGCATTAATTGAGCTTCCAAATGATACTGCCAATGTGTTGTCATCAGCCGTCATAGTCGTGATGAAATAATGCAAATAGTTAACCATGAATAACAATCATGGTGAAAAAATATCACTAAAAATGCAGTTTTCAGGGGGAGGAGTCCAAGCCTCCCTCACTTACTTTACATGTACTAACTACAAAATCAAATCCCAGTGATGGCACAGTCTTAATGTTTAAGTACAGATTCAAATATTCACACAGTGACTATCACTCTTATAAGTGCCTTCAGTAATGTACCATATAAAAGCCTGTCACCTAATTAATTGCTTGTGTCACTGTGTGCAAATGTTGTTACATGTGTACACTTGTGAAACTGGTTTAATTTCCTGGATTAATGTCATAGTTGTTTGGATCAACTTTACCAAATTTGTATAGCATATGTATCATTTGGACTGATGCACATTAATATCAGACACCTGCCAGTATGTATGATGCCCCCCCTCCACCCACCCCAGTTTTCTTTATGACCCTGACTTGATCAACTGGCAGCAAATATCCTGAATAGAAATCTCGGTTAACAGTTTGACCAGATTTCTGAATGAGAGACCTTTAAAAAGGTGTTTTGTGGGAACTTTACCCCACCAGAAGTAGAACTGTTATGCATTGGGGGGGCTTGCCACCATTTCCACTTCTGCTGCGGAAGGAAGAAATACTTCAGCTATGCAACACTCTTGCCTTTTGGCTTCATCTGGAAACATTTTCAGCTTATTTGCTGAACATCAAAGATTTTCCAGGTGGAGCTCTGCTGAATAGCCTACTCCCTCACTTCATAGGGTCACATCTTTTATCCTTATATACGTAAAGAACATGTAACCTACCTCCTTGCACTAATAGCAAATTGTGAATAATAAGTATACATAAAGAAAATTCAGTTTTTATTATTGTTATTATTATTATTATTGTCATGAGCTATGTGCTTGCTTATCTTTAAACAAGCATTTCCTTATCATAGAATGTGTTATTTGTTTGCTAACAAATCAGTGAGTTTGATTTGTGTGCATATGTGTTTTTTATATTCCTGTTAACAGAAGTAGAGTAATTATTGTAGTAGTACATATTGATTGCTCCCATCATAAGAGATGAAGCTTAAATATCTTGAGTGAAAAACTAAAACCAAAATCCTGAAAGATGCAAAGACTTTCACTCAAATGACTGAAACTAAAAATCTTGAAATAATTCTGAATGTGTAAATGCAAACAGTTACAAAACATGGACATAGAACATTTAAACTTCTCTACAATGTATGTAAATATCAGGAAAGAAGTATGTTGTATCTTTCGGCTTTTCCCGGTTAGGGGTCGCCACAGCGGAACTCCGGTCTGCTAATGATTGGCAGTAGATTTTTACGTTCCGAGTTGCCAGCCCTGACGTACAACCTTCAACGAAGGTATGCCCACTCACGCATGTCTCCACAGAGAAGACGCCTTAGCTGAGAATCGAACAGGACGACGTCTTACTTTGAGGCGACGACGCTACAGCAGCACCACCACTGCAGTCTCAAGAAAGAAGTATGTATAAACTCTAAAATATTTCTTAAATTTGGCTGACATATATCTGAAAAATAAACAGTTGAAGAAATAGCAAGTTATACCACAAACTATCCCTACACTAAGGATTTAGAATTTATTGAGGATGTGAAAATCAAAGTGATGTTGCTTATACATGTACAGTTGCATATTTCTAACACTAGTGATTCAGTTTTTATGGTAATAATTCATTACTGGAATTTTGTGATTTTTCCAATAGTAGTAAAAGTGAAACTAATAGTTTATTGATAAATTAGAAGTTGAGAACTGAAAATGAAAATATAATTGTAAATGGAAATGTCAGCAATGAAAATATGTAGGTATTATTATAAAACATGATCTCCAATCTACAGGAAGTGAAAATTGCAAAGTTTTTTTAAAGCTATCAACATTTTATCTCTGACTGGAAAAACATATTTTTTCATGTTTGGTGATAAAATAAATGTAGCAAATTTGTTTTATAGCTCAAATTATTTTACATTACTCAAATTGTTTGATTACATCCTCTTGATTACATCCGCGGGTATCCTATGTAAATTATGTTTAGGTTTATGTTCTCTTTTTAGTCTCCAACCAAACTGAGATCAGCATTTAATAATTACACAATATGTTGGGGAAGAGGAAGTTTTATTATCCCCAATATTAAGTTTTACATTTTAGTTTCCTTGCTAGAAACTGTTACTCGTTGGCTTGATCATATATACCTTGCTGTTTAGAAAGAATTACACTTGGCTCTTTGTCAAAATTTTCAAACATGCATTTTTCTAAATAATAAAATGATGTATGCATTAACACTTTAAATTATTTTTATTATCTAGCGGGTTATAATTACAGCAGTATTTTTGTTTATATATTTTGAAAACTTTAATTTTAAATGTACTTCTTTGAAGTACTATGTATTTTATTTTTATTTATTTATTGTTAATATCATAGTAGGTATGATTCATATGGTTTGTTTTTCTGAATAAGAGAATTGCAGTCATGCAAAGTCTTACTTATTGATTCAGCTGCCCAGTGCTGTGGACACAGAAGATAAAACATGAATAGAGAGGACTTGTTCAGTGTTCACCATTTATTTTTTTAATCCAGAAAGTCCATGGAATTCAGTCTTCAGGGGAAAAAAATGATCCCAGCCTGTGTCATACTTAAAGGGTAATTGTTTAATAATCATGTATGAATCTTACTAGAAATACATGATTAAGACTGCTTTTCCAAATTTAAACTACATTCTAACACAAACCATTTTAAAGAATAGTCCTACAAAGAGGAGGAAGACATGAAATTCTTGACATCTGATCCACTTTGCTTAAAACTGAACAGCAAGACAATGCTCATGACTAGGAAGTACTAATCAGAATTTTTGCTGAAGTGATGAAAGGTGGAGAGACCATCTAGTCTACTGATATTGGCAATCTTTGGAGAGCCTGTGTGACAAACTGATGACTGCTGCCAGGGATGTGTAACTTTCCTGTTTCACTTTGATATCTGATGTTAATAGTTTGTCTGTCCATTTTTTTCAGCTACTTGCCTTCCTGTAGCAGTACTCATTTATTCACAACATTATTTAATTTCATTTTGGTTTATCAGGGAAAGTCAGAGGGAACTTAGAGACCCTTCTCTGCTAAGACCCCTGGAAAAAAGCCCCAACATTTAGTTAAAATATCTTACCTTAAGTAAACACAATGAAGGTTACATTGTATTAGTTTCACAAGACAAAAAAGATAAGAATTTTAGATGCAGTATAATATGAGGAAGTACAAGATACAATGAATAGTGTTTGCATTTTTACAATTTACAATTACTGGATGTTGTTGAACTATTTTACATTAGGTTTGTTGTAGTGCAAATACTTTTAGAAAAATAGAAGGATGAATATCATTACACATGTTGTACAGCCCAGGCTTTTGTTAGATGTGTTTTTGGACTTGTACTCCTGAGGGTAGTTGGAATTATTTCATTAGATAGAGACGTCGACATAGAATGCACCCTGTTAAAGAATATGTTCCTAGCCCATGCCTATCCAAATAATTTAATAGATTCCCTTATTACTGAAGTGAAAACTAAAAGGATTTTGGGCATCTATACACCCATTTTATGCCCAATAGTGGACCCAACCCTAGCTTTAGGTGATATATCAGGAGTACATGATCCAACAAGCAGGTCAGAAATACAGCCTGATTTCATCCTTAGTTTAGTCACCACTTATAGTTTAGATAGTGACTTGTTACTGAGCTTGGTTCGTAAGAATTGGAAATGGTTTAGATGTGACCCAGTTTTATTTAACAAACTTGGCACTTCTCTAAAATTATTTATAGGAGAGGTTGCAATATTAAGAACCTTTTGGAATCAAATAGGATGCAGTCAGGAAAATTCCCAGGGATGTATAAATGTGAGTCCTGAAATTTTTGCAGATTTATAGATGTGGGTAACACATTTGAGATCAATAACCATATTTATAGACTAAAAGATAGATATAACTGTAACTCAAAATGTGTGGTCTATGTAGCTAAGTGCCAGCTTTGCTCAGTATTTTATATTGGAAAGATGGAGCTTAGGCTCTGTGAATGTGTTTATGAATATCAGTATGCTATTAATAAGGGGAAAATAGAGAATGCACTAGCCAAGCATATTCTAACAGCACCAGACCACAAATTTAAGTTCAAGATTATAGATCATATCAAACAAGATATTCGAGGTGGCCGCACTCCATTAAAACTTGAAGAATTAGAACTTTATTGGCAGCTCTACCTTAATGCTTATCATTTGCCTGGGATTAACAACTTGTGTTCGATTAAATGTATCTTGAAATTAAAAAGTTTAATTAGATGATAGGGTTACATTACATGGGCGCTACTTGCTCCTGCACTTTTGATTATAATTACAAGTATTTATTTTACACTTTTACATAATGTAGGTGTTATCGAGTTTGTGAATATTGATTTGTGTTTGTGTATATGCTGAGTTCAAGCAGCAGTGTTCTTTATTCTTTGCATGGGATAGAAAAGGGTTAATGGTTCCATAGACAATGTTACCACAGCGTTCACGCTGTTTGGTTAATTAATTTCCACATGAGGTTTTATAAAAAGTGTTTAATGTTTTCTCTGCAGCTGAGGAAGTTTAATTGAAATAAACAAAAAGCACTTTATGCACTTTAAAACAATTTGTCTTACTTTGTTGCCGCTCCAATGCCATTTCATTAGTTATAGAAGTTTTCTTTTTTGTGTTTTTGTGACCTCATCCATTACCCTGCCTAGGGCCCCATGTGACCATGATCCAGCTCTGAGTTTGAGTACTGCTTCAAATGTCTTCATCCATATCACAGCACATGTGCTGGTTAGGCCTGTTATTACTAATGTGGGACTAAGAAAGAATCTTACTGAAAGACAAGATAGTAGATTATTGGCATAACCCAAATACATTAGTGTTTATGCTAAGATAAAATGGCACTGCCAAGGTACAATATAACTTTCACGCAACACAGTTCAACAGAGAATAATAATCTTTTTTATTGCAGAGAGTAACACATACATGGGAGACTAGGAAGTCAAGGTCCTGTCTCTCCAAAGTATAAAAATCATGGATAATTTATACCATTTTTGATTAAAAGCAACATTATTGTAACAACTGAAATATAGCCACTGACCAATAAAAAACGAACACTACAGCATTAATTTTGCTAAGATCTCCTGACTCTGTATTTGTGCCTTTCCATATTCGGCACAAGTTCTGAATTCCAGAAAAGAACTCTCTATACTTTGCCATGTTAGCACTTTAATGTTGGCAAGAAATAAATCATCAGAAGCAGACTGAAGCAATTAGGAATCTGTATAGAAATTAAATTGTATGTAAAATGAAATGTGGACATGAACATTTTTCCCTTACTTTTCACTTCTCCCTTCACAGGACACTTTCAAATTTAAGGTTAGAGAGGACTCACGAGACTAGGCAAAGTAAGTGTTCTCAGTTTCAGAAACTCTAAAGTGGCTAATTTGGAATCTAGTATTAATCCCATAGAACATCAGTGTAAGTTCTATCAATGCAAATATTTCTATACTTTTAAACCATATTGCCAGTGCAAAACAGGAATGTAAGACTGTGCAATGTACGTTTACACAAACTGAATGGCAGTGACTGTCCAAGCCAAGTGTTTCTAACAGAAATATTTGAGGGCCCCTAAAGTTATTGTGAATAGATTGAGAAAACAAGGGGAAACTTCAGATATTAACACTGCTATGTTGGCTCTTTATAAAAACTAGTAGGTCTCATGTACTACTGTAGATTTTAAATCAATGAATGAATTTCTTGCAAGGGTTTTGTCACCATAGATTTTGCACTCAGAAATGTTAAATCGACAAGTTTCCTTTTTCTGATATCTTTATTAAATCACATTTTACATTATAACATAGGTGCACATACAGTAATAGAAAGTAAGGCAAACCATTGTGCAGTTGTCATTATTTACATGCAGTATACACATGTGTTTTCTTTCAATAATTATTGTTCACCCCATTACATAAACTGCTCATCTCTTGCCTTCCCTTAAAACTCACTCCTCCTCCTGAACATTATTCTGCAGGTGTTCCCACAAATTCCATTTATTTCTATGTAATCTAATCCTTCAGTTTTCTAAAGATGCCACCTTTAGTTTATCTCCTTTGCGCTATTAAGTGTTTCATTTACTTTTGGTTTAGATTTGTATTTCCATTTTCTTTCTTGACAGCCAGTAATATTAAACTTAGTAAAGCCTTACTCTGTGTAGACAATTCAGATCCTGTCAGTTAATGAATCATTTTCTTAGTTAAAACTGTTTGCTCCTCAACATTTCTCAGTTTGATTCCAAGCCCTGCCACTATACTGTGTGTCCTACACACTGCTAAAAGGTGACATGTGTCTGGCATACAAGGCATCCTTCAACCCATTACTGATGAATTTACTGCATATCAGCAAGCCAGATGGTATCAGAAGTACTTGATATAGGGATCTAAACCTCTTCTGCAACATCAACAGAACTGTTTGGAGGGAATGGTACCTTTTTCAAAGGATACCACTGCTGTGGGGCAGACTCCCCATCCACATAAAGTTCATTCCTGTCTATTTTCAAGCGCAGTATAGATTTGTGAATAGGAAATAGAAATTTACCCCAGGATTGCCCCCTGAACTACTAATGGACAGAGGCAGCTCCTAAATGCTTTATCCCATGGAGGAGTCCCCCCAAATTATCTATGGTATGATCCCAGTTATTTTTAATAGAGGTAGTATATAATTATCAACCCTGGGATGGGTAAGGACAATCTGTTACCAAACTGACATTTTTTTTGAGTGAAAAAAGGGAAATTGGCTAGATTTAAAATGGCCCTCAAGGGCAGCTAGGCTAGTACTTACCTGTGAACCTATTTCTGACTCTGTAGGTAATTTTTAAAATCTGCCCACTCATTACAATCCCAAATACAATGTTCTCAGTTACCCTGTTTCTCAGTACACCTCCTACATTGGCTGTCCACTTGAGTAAAAGTTCTCCGAAGTTTATTTGAGATATAAAAATAACTATGCAAACACTTCCAAGCAAAAATCCTAAACTTTCTGGACTTTGTTGCATACTTGGGAGCCATACAAATGTTCTCCCGTTGTTCCTTTGTGAATTGCCTTTCCAATTACTTTTCCCAGTCTTTTCTAACTTTCTTTGATTGATTCTTATAGTTATCAGTGTTTTATATGCTGTACTAATTATCCATCTTTAAAAGGAGCTTCTGTTCTGTTATAGACTCATCTAAGAACTGTACCTGACATAGTCCTTTTCTCTTTGCCTATACTCTGATATCAGTCCCTGGTAGGGAAGGCAGTCTCTAACCTGCATTCCAAACTTCTGATTGGCCTTATTTTACTTTATTACCTTTCCCTATACTAGATATGTGCTCCCAATACCTTGGTTCCTTTGCCAATTGCCTCCAGTGAATTCCAACCCCTGTTTGCCTGTTTATTATAATCCTGCTTACTGTTAGCCATATTGGCAAAATCTCTTTATCCATTCTCATGTTGGCTTAGTCCTTATTTTCTGCTATCTTATGAATATAATAGTCTGTATGGCTGTTGTTATTCTTAAGGACCTGCATCCAAAATCCCGCTGTCTCATTCTTTCTTGAACTTCCCCATTTCATCATTTCTTTCCACTTTGATGTATAACCTTTTATTTGTATGAGCCTTAACTGAGCAGCTCTAAAGTATCCTTTCATGTCAGATGATCCTGATCCACCTTGTTGTTTGGTGAGGATCAACTTGTCCCACGTAACTCTTGCCTTCTTCCCCTCCCAAGTAAATTCCTTCAGCTGTTTAATTATCATCCACAACTTTTCCTTTGGTTGTTAAAAATATGTCTGACCTGTTTATAAAACTAAAGGGAGTAAAACATTTTCATTGTTTGTATCTTACTGTCCCTATCGATAATCAGAAGCTTCCAGCTTCTCATTTTTTATATTATCTTCCCCACATCCACATATCCTTAACAACAATAATGGAATAATTTTTAATCCAAACACTTAAGTACTTCATTTTGTCTTGTTCCCATAAATAGTGATATTTGTGAACTAGTTCATGTGTGGGTGCATAAGTTACTGCTATAGCCTTTGATCTGATGTCAATTTTCATTCTGTCCTCAACTGTTGGCTTTGGATCCAATGCTTAGATCTGACGTGGCCATTACTAAAGCTCGTGCTAACCAATAAAGCTGTCAAGTTCCTCCCATAGCCAAAATGCACCGACCACTAAAATACCTCAGATCTCATTTGCTGCTTTTCGCTAAAGACATGGTTAGCCTTAGCTCTCGAGCTTTAATTGAGATAAGTGTTTATTTTCTTTTCTCAGCTTTCACTTAGAAAATGTTTTCTACTGCCTTACCCTGTACACTCTGCATATTCTCCTTTACCATCATTGGTAACCAGTTTTTCATTCCTTTATAACCTCCTTATTACACGTTACCATTTTTAGTATAATTTTTACCCTTTTCCTTCTCTGCCAAGTTAAAAAAAAAAAAAAAAAAACCTTTCCCCATTTCTTTTCTATTCTTATCTGTCAGTTGTCATGTCAGGTGAGGAACCTGCCAGCTTCCAAAAGTGTCAGAAGTGTGGGCATAAATTATCTTTCTGATGCCATACTTTGTGTTCATTGTTTAGGCCCTCAACACTTATAAGAGGATTGCTCTATTTGTAAAAACTTTAACACGAGGGCCTTAGCAGACAGGATAAATAAACTGATATTAAAACTATTGCACCCTTCTTCTTTCAGAGAGGCTATTGCTGGGGCTCAGTCCCCCAAGTTTAAGAATAAAGAGACTGTCTGTATGTCTCCAAGGCCATCCACTTCTTCTACTCCCTAATTGGAGCCGCCAAAGAAGAAATCAAGATTGGATCCAAAGTTCACTCAGATCCAATCCCCTTCAGATCTGACGAGAAACTCTTTGGATGCAATTTCTTTGGATCTGAAGACCTTGCCAAGGACTAAATATTCTTCTAGTTTAGATCCTTCAAGGGTTCTTTCTCCTTTGCTTAAGAGACATCGCTCTAGGTCACCATCCCTTGCTTCTACTCATTCTTCCAGAAGTCTAACTGAGGAAGATGTGGACAAAATCATGAGGAAATTCCTCTCAGGGCAGCTACAGAAGGGTATTCTCCTGGTTCCTCCCTGCTCAGTTCAAGGAATCCCTCCATCTGTGACACCTTCTTTATCTACTCCTTCTCTGATTTTGGTTGTTTGAGTCCCTGGATTTGAACCTCCCGGGTTTGTTTGGCTTGACTCCGAAGATACTGTCTTCGGATCCAAAGAGTACTCTGAGTGCACCGGTTCCAATCACTTTGGTTCCGGGTGACTGTAGAGCCAAAGCTGCCTTGTTGGCTCTGGGATGTTGAAGTTCACTCTGAGGTTTTTAGAGCTGTCTCTACCCCTTGGAGATTCGGCATTGGATAACTTGGCTCCCACTTTCCTCTTCGGGGAGATTGCTCTTGGGGCAGAGGGAGGCAGCAGTCCAGAAGTTTGCCTTCATGAAGCCAGTGTCTTCCTTCTGTCAAGAGCAGTCTGCCTTTGAGGTGGTGAAGAGAGTATTCTCTGCTCCAACAGGATGGATGGATCCAAACTACTTAGATCTCCAGTCTAGTTCCCAGATGTCTCTGTACTTAGAACCACATCATGTTATGCCACAGGTACAGCCAGCTCAAAGCATTCAGACAACCCAGCAGGGTCTTACAATCTCTTTCAACATTTCATCAGAACATCTCACTGAGGAAGTTCCTTGGAAGAGAAAGTGCAAGAGGAGGCACTTGGACTCTCTGCAACAGGCAGTCAGTGAGCATACTGATTTTGATGAGGGAGAAGGGTCCCCATGATCACTTTTGGAAGATGTCTCATTTGGAGACATTCTTGAGATCTTTAAGCAGAGAAGTGGTTGGTTCATAGGTTCATAGGTTCATACTAGGCTATCTGCCCGAGGGCATTTACAAGCCTAGCCCATAGTTTTGTGGCTTACGCCACCCCTTTAGTATGGGGAACTATACCCATTATTTTGCTGTGCCTCTGTTGAGCAGTGACACTGAGGTAATCCCTGGGGTATATCTGCGATCTCCCATCCATTGGTCAAGATTTCTCTTGAACAAGGCCAGCGAGGTGCTCTGCCTCACATATACCGGGATTTTATTCCACAGCATAGGGAGTCTTTGGGTGATGAATCTATCCCTCCAGCACGTCCTATTAATAGCCATGTCGAGGTTTAAGTCTCCCGCCCTTGTGGCTCTGGTGGATCTGGATTTTTGAGGTGAAGCATATTCATCAAATCTGGGTTTGACATGGCCTTGTATGTCAGGCAAAGGTCACCTCTGAGCAAGCGGTGGCGACTGAATAGAGCTGGAGTTCTTTCAGTCGGGCAGCATAGGACAGATGTTTGAGACCCTTTATCCTTTTGGTGAGGAACTTTTGTGGCCTCTCCAGCTGCTGCAAGTGTCGGGTCAGATACATTCCGAATGGGGCATTGTACTCAATCATTGGTCTGATGAGTGATGAGTATAGGAGACTATGACCTCCCTTGATCTAGATGAGAATCCCTTCATGATAAGGTGGGCAATGTAGAAGGTCTTCCTAACTACTTTAGCTACATGGGTGTCGAATGACAGACTACTATCAACCTGGGTCCCCAGGTCCCTGATAACTTCTTCTGTGCTCAGTGGATTGCCACCTATTTGGTAGCTAGGGGTAACCTTGTTTTTCCCGAAGGGTATGACTATGCATTTTTTGGCATTTAACTTTAGGCCGTGGCTCTGGCACCAGTTATCCGTTTCTGTGAGACCCTTCTGAAGGATATCTGTGTCAGATGTGTTTTCTACTATGGCCCAGTTTGCAGTCATCTGCAAACTTTGTCAGCCATAACCCTCCTGTGTTTGCTTGTACTTCAGAAAAGTAGATGCCAAACAAGAGTGGGCCCAGGACTGAGCCCCGTGGTACACCACTTGTGACAGGCTTTGAGTCTGACATGGCGCCAGCAACTCTGACCCTGTGGGTTCTGTCACTCAGCCAGTTTGCAACCCATCTTGTGATGTATGGGTTAACATTTAAGCTGATGAGTTTTCAATGATACCAGTGGGGTATTGTATCGAAGGCCTTCGCCAGATCGAGGTAGGCTGTATGGACTGCCTTTCCCTCATCAATGGCTTTGGTGACTGTTTGAAAAAGTCAACCAAGTTTAGAAGGCATGATCTGCCTTTGACAAAGCCAAACTGGGATGGATCCAAAGTCTGCAAATTCCCTATGTCTTTATTTATGAGGTCCATTATGATCCTCTCCATGGCTTTGCAGATAAGGCTTGTCAAGCTAATGGGCCGGTAATTTCCAGGGTCGGTGGAGGCACCGCCTTTGTGAAGTGGGACCACAGTTGCAGTGTGCCACTCCTGGAGTGCGTATCCAGAGGTAAGACTATGATTAAACAGCTGTCCTAGCTGTGGGTTTAATTCCTCGTTGAGTTCATGGAGAACACAGCCGGGGACACCATCAGGTCCCCTGGATGCTGTGTTTTTTGCTTTGGAGAGAGCAGTTCTCACTTGGGCGTTGGAGATGTTTGGGGGGCTGCAATCGCTTGGTATAGATATCTCTCCTTTTGGGGGAGGAAGAAGTTTGCACTGAACCTGTCAGCCAGTATGTTGGCAATGTCTGTAGGATCATTAATCTTCACATCATTTTGAACTAGTTCTGAGCATATCTGGGAGTTTCCTCCCAGGTTTCTAACATAGCTAAAGAAGGCCTTATGATTGTCTTTTGAGTCTTTAGCTATTTTTTCTCAAAATTTGCTTTGGATG
The DNA here is from genome assembly GCF_019279795.1 of Protopterus annectens. Classification (NCBI taxonomy): domain Eukaryota; kingdom Metazoa; phylum Chordata; order Ceratodontiformes; family Protopteridae; genus Protopterus; species Protopterus annectens. The sequence goes on along the minus strand of NC_056739.1, from coordinate 1,790,028,642 downwards.
ATTTTATGAGAGCTCTTAGTTTTTTACTTATAGTGATCAAGGGTGTCTTACCTTTTAAGGATTTTGCTCTATCTTGTAGTAGCTTCCTCCTTTTGTTGTAGAGTTTGTTTATGGCTGGGGTCCACCAGACTGGACGCTTGCCTTTGGTACAAAGAGTCTTTGTTTTGCTTGGGATTGCCTTATCCATGCAGTCCTGCAGGTGCTGGTAGAAGGCATTTGTAAGTGATTCAGCGGCTTGAGTACTGTTTTCCGCCGGCTCGGGGGCCTTAAAGGAGACCACACTAGTCTTTAGAAGTGTTAAGTCGGCTTTCGAGAAGTTCTTTACTGTGGTCTTTTTTATTTCAGATGGGGGTGGGATGAGGACCTCCAGCAAGATTAGTTTGTGATCTGATCTCACCAGTGAGGGGTATACTTCCGGTGTTGAACATTGTGCTCCCATGTTCGTGATGATGAGATCAAGTATGTTTTCTCCTCTTGTGGGGTTGGTGACTAGTTGTTCCATGGCATTTGAGTTTATGAATTCCAGGAACTTTTGGGCTAGGGTGTTTGGGCTTGAGTAGTGTTCCCAGTCTATATTAGGGTAATTGAAGTCACCTAGTATGATGGTGTTTGGTGATACATTTATCCCCTCTAGTGTTTTCAGGAAGGCCATGTGAGGTTCCTGAGTTTGTGAGGGTGGCCTGTAACATGCACCTGGATGGTCTCCGATGCATCGTGCGTTGCCACCAGTCTTGAGGTGTGGGTGTCCTTGATGAATATGGATACCCCCCCTCCTTTCTTGGTATTGTCCGGATTTTGGGGCGGAGCATGATAAGAGGTAAAACCTGATAGTGCTGGGGTGCTCTCAGGAGCCTTGAACCAGGTTTCTGTCACTGCACAGACATCGATGTTCTCCATACTGAGAAGGGCCTCGAGTGCGTGCATTTTGAGATTTAGACTTCTGGCATTGAGCAGCATTACCCTTAGTTTTTTCCTTTTTTGTGTTCTAGGGTGGTAGGTTTAGAATTTGAGCCTTGCCTAAAAAAGGCACTATGGGGGTGGCAAGAGCCTTTGCCAATATCCGGAATCCCAGGGGTGACAGGTGCAAGCCGTCCCTTGCGAAGCAGCGTGGCTTGTCCAGCATGTCATCCCAGGCAGACAGACATTGGAACCCCTTTGAATGACACCAGAGTTTAAGCCAATTGTTAAAGCTGATCATCTTATCTCTGTATTGCGGCATCATTCTTGGTGAAGGTAGGATACTGCTCATAGGTCAGGGTCATACCTGCCTGGGCTACATAATCAGAGAGCTCCTCAATGTCTCTTTTCATGTAGTCCAAGGAGGTACGTCTCAGGTTGTTTACACCAGCGTGGACAATGACTGAGTCGTATTTGTACCTGCTGTTGAGAGACCTGAGTGCTTGCGTTATGTGGCGGATTCTAGCGCCCGACAGGCAGCTTACTGTGACCTTCTCCTTACCTGGTCCTCCTGCAACCCTTCACCAGAGGAGTCGGTATTTCTGGAAGCAGTTGGAGCTGACCCATCTACTTCCTGGGTTACTCCGCCCGCTGATGAGCACATTGATTTGGTCTCTAGGTGGGCATGGAAGTATCCTGACTCAATTGAGCCAATCCCTAAGAGGCCAGATCAGATTCTGGCACCACCGGGCAGGAAGAAATTCTGGAGTAAGGGGGTTCCGGTGAATGCCATTGTCATGGTGGTGGACACTAAAAAGGAACTTGCTGAAAAAGGTCTATCTGCTCATCCCCCTAATAGGGAGTGTCAGGCAATGGACAGATTTTGAAAGTGTGTTTATACGTCAGTGACTTTTACTCTTAGGTCTGTGAGCTATTTTGGCACATTTTACTAGAGTACAACGGAACTTGATCAAGGAACTTTCAAAATCCCTTTCAGGGACTGTGGCTTAATCATCTGTGGCCTGTCAGTTGGCTGCCCTCCATTCCATTTCATATTTATCCACAAGACTTATCTCACATGCAGCTGAAGGTGCCTCAGGGACAGGGGGTACAGGCATATCCATTAGGAGGCATGCCTGGATGCACTTATGTGACTTTGTGGAGTCTTTCAGATTGTCAATCGTTCGTTCTCCTTTTGACAATTCATTGTTTGACCCAAAAGTGAAGAAGGCACTCAACAGTTGTGAGAAGGATGGAAAGATCCTCTCTGCTGTGGTAGGTTGTTTTTCAATCCCCCCCCCCCCCAAAGATGCTTTTATAGGAATCAACGGGGTGGTTGGAAGATGTGGTTCAGAAAGTCTCAGGTTCCTTTCCAGCATACTTGTGGAGATAGTTCCCCTAGGGGCAGAGGGGGGATCTTGAATGGATGACAACACTGTTGTGGCAGAAGACCACAAAACCAGGGGTCCAGAGATTTTTTTGTCTGACAGATCCTATCACCGCTTCTGAAAGGAGGCTCGATTGTCCCACTCAGAAGGCAGTCAGGGGTCGACTATCCCAGCACCGGAGACTCTGGCTAGATTTAACAAGAGATGCTTTGGTGCAGAGGATTATTTCCAGAGGTTATATAATTCCCTTTTCCCTGCCACCTCCAGCTGTATGCAAAGAAGCCACAATAGAAATACAAAAGCTGTTAGAAAAGAGAGTCATCCAAGAGATCCCACCAGATCAAATAGAATCTGGAACTTACTCAAGATTCTTTTAAATGCCAAAAAAAACAGAGAACTGGAGACCACTTTTGGATCTCAGCATTCTAAACATGTCAGTTCAGTGTATAAAGTTTCAAATGATCATGATTCAGTCCATTCCACCCTTCTGGGGCAAGGACAACTGGATGTGCTCGACAGGATTTCAGGATACATACTATCACATAAAGATGAACAGACAATCCAGAAGGTATTTACGCTTCCGGCTGGGAGCCAGTAACCATCAGTTCAGAGCACTGCCCTTTGGTCTCACCACAGCCCCAGGGTGTTAACCAAATGCATGGCAGTAGTAGCAGCTCACTTGAGACTGCAGGGATTCCTAGTGGTTCCATATCTAGATGACTGGCTCATTACCACCCTGACCAGGCATCTGCTAACAGGTGAGAGATCAGGTTCTTCAAATTTGTTCTCATCTAGGAATAACCATCATTTACGAGAAGTCTCTGTTACATCCAGCTCAAACATTGGAGTTCATAGAAGCGGTTTTCAACACAATGTCAGTGACAGCTTCTGTTCCTCTTTCAAGAGTACAAACTATCAGATTCCAGGTTATGAAAATAATTCACAGTACCAAGTTTTCAGCCACTTGATACTTCAAGCCTTAGGATCAATGTCAGCTGATATAACCTTAGTTTCACTGGCCAGATTTCATATGAGAATTCTTCAGTGGATGCTGGGAACACAATGGTCGATTCTTTAGCAGCGCATGTCGGCACAAATAAGAATTACTCAGGCATGCAAGACATACCTCTGGTGCTGGATACAGTCAGATCCAGTTCTACAAGGTCGTCCCTTCATTCTCCCTCAGCCCAAGGCCATAGTGATCACAGACACTTCCCAGATTTGGTGGGGGGGCACTTCCTGGGGAAAACAGTCCAAGGCACCAGGTTCCCTGAAGAGGCCAATTTGCACTTCAGTGTTCTAGAGAATAGATTGGTGTTCTTAGCGTTGCAGGCCTTTCAAGAACTCTCCCTTTAAGGACAATTGAGATTCAAACAGAAAATATGTCAGTAGTTTGGTACATCAATAGAGGAGGAGGAACCAGATCTTACCACTTGTGTCAAGAATGACTCAGAATGTGGCAATGGTCAATCTCATCCAACCTCATAGCTATGCACATTCTGGGTGATCTCATCCAACCTCATAGCAATGCACATTCCGGGGAAGTCCAGTGTTATAGCAGACAAATTGAGCAGGTCCATTCTTCTTCCTCATGAGTGGTCTATCAACATGGAAGTGACAGAAATTATTTTCCGTCAATGGGGCCAATCTTGCTGCAACTATTTGTTTCTCCCCTAAACAACAAATGCAGCAGCTACTTTGCCCTAATCCCCTCTCTGGGGGAATCACTGAGGGATGCTGTACTCTATGATTGACACCCCTGGTCTTCTCTATGCTTACCCGCCAATTCCCCTAATCCCAAAATTTCTGTAGAAAGCTACCAGGTTGAAGAGCAAGTTCATCCTCATTGTGCCATAATGGCCTCAACAGATTTGGTTCCCTTTCTTTGGCCTCATCTAGTTTACCAATCTTGAATTCTGGATCCAACTGCAGACCTCCTGTCTCACCCAACCGTCATGATTCATTTGGATATCTCAAATCTCAAGATAACAGCATTGTTTCTCCAATTCCGTTAATAGACAACGTATGCTGTCTTCCCCTGTCCGTCATATTCTTTTCTCATCTCATAAACCTTCTACAAGAAGACTTTACACAAGTAAATGGAAAAAGTTTGTTTACTGGGTACAACAAAAGCACATTGGCACCTTCTCAACTCCTGTACACAGCATACTTGAATTTTTGGCATCAGTTTTTAATGATGGAGCTAGCTTCTCCACAATTCAAGTTTAGTTAGCAGCAGTCTAAATGTTGGATTTGAGAATTTTTCTGTGGCCTCTTCTAAACATTGTAAGGCAGTTTTTGACAGGCACACACCAACGAAGACCCCCTCCCCGTACAAAGATCCTAGTCCTCCATGAGGTCTGAACTTGGTTCTGCAGATCTTAATTCATTCTGCCTTTGAACCAGCAGATAAATGTGATCTTAAGTTTTTGTCCTGGAAAACTGTTTTTCTAGTGGCCATTACCTCTGCTTGAAGAACTTCAAGCATCGCTCCCTACTTGATCTTCCATCAGGATAGACTCACATTATGTACCAATGCTTCCTTCTTTCATAAGGTGGTGTCAGAATTCAGTCTCAATCAGTCCATTAATTTGCCAGTTTTCTTTCCTAAATTTGAGAATAAAGGGAATACATGTTACATCTATTAGATGTTCACAGACCATTGCAAGGTACATTTTCACTTAGCATGGAACAAAAGAAATAAAAAGACAGATCAATTATTTGTGTCCTTTGCAGATGGTAAATTGGGAAAACCTTTTGCAGAGGTAACCGTATCCATGTGGCTAACGGATTTGCATATCATTCATCTACAACAGCTTGGGTCTAACATTACCAGAAGCTTTGAGCCCATTCAGCTAGGTCCATGGCAACGTCTTCAGTGTTTCTGTCTAGGGCTTCCATGGATGACATGTGTGGCTGTAACATGAGCCATTCCTCATACTTTTATCACTCACTGCAAACTGGATCTGGTCTCAAGGGGAAGAGCAGCCTGTGGCTCAACTGTGCTCAGGAATATCCTTCTTTAGAGTCCACCTGGGAATTTAGGTAGCTGGGGACTCTGTCCCAACAGTTGAGGATAGAAGGAAAATTAGCAACATCAGATACAAAAGGTACATACTTAGCATAACATTCCATCTGTGTTGTCTGTTTTTATTCTTCATCAACATCTACCCACCAACCCCTAATTCCTTTTCATTATGAATTTCTGGAAGAAAGAGAGACCATAAGGACACCACCATCTTTAATATTGAGCTCCAGATGTGGCTTTTCTGTCAGGAAAGTTATAGTAGTCCTTCTACCTTATGTATAACAGCAAACAAAATCTGGGGTATGGCAGGGGTTGGTGCATGATGGATAAAGGAGGAGCTCAAGTATTTTTTGGTTACCACAAGTTTTAGTAAAGGCTGAATCGGAGTTGGTGCATTATTCAGCCATCTAACCTGGACTGGAACACCAACGGCAGAGGTGTGTCCATATCAACGGCAGAGGTGTGTCCATATTCATTAAGGATATCCACACCTCCAGGCTAATTGCTCAGCATAATGCAGCCGAGGTTATTCTAGTGGAACTAACTCTCTGGGCAAAACTGCAATCCAAATTGTAGCCTGCTACAGATCCCCCACCATGCCCCAAGATTCCCACTCCTCTTTTCTTGATATACTGGAAAATATTAGGGTTCAATCAAACACCCTAATATTGGGCAATTTCAACTACCCCACCATTAACTGGGAAAACTACTCATGTACCAACTCCTTCACTCAGTGATTTCTGGAATTCATAAATTCCAATGCCCTGGATCAGCTTATCCACACCCCCACCAGGGGCAACAATATCCTATACCTAGTCATTACCAACATGAGTGACCGGTGTTCCACACCTGAAGTCAACGCCTCGTTGGTCAGATCCGACCATAAGCTATTCACCCTAGATATCCACATCCCACCCCCACCCTCCATTAAGGAATCTACAGTAAAAAATTTCTCCAAAGCCAACTTCCTACTTCTTAAGACAGAAGTGGCGAACTTCATGACACCCATGCAGATGGACAATACAGTTATGACTGCTGAATCCTACACAAATGCACTCTGTAAGCACTTACACGAGTGCATGGATCGTGCTATCCCAAACAGAACCAAGATGCTATCCTCCAAAAAAAGGAAGCCAGTCTAGTGGTCCCCTGCCATAAACAAACTCTACAACAGAAGGAAGAAACTGTTGCAAAAGAGTGTAAAATCCTATGAGTGGAGGAGCTCCCTTGTCAGCCTCAGCAAGAAGCTGAGAGATCCCTTATAAGATCATCCAACGCTAACTATGAAAAACAAGATTGCCACTGATTCTAAGGACAACCACAAAGCATTCTATAACTATCTCAAGAATCTCAATGGCGACACCCAGATTTTCTCTGAATTACAGCACAATGGCACAAAAATTACAGAACCAACTAATATTGCCAACATCCTGGCAGATAGGTTCAGTGCTAACTTTACCCCCCCTCAAGGGCCCATATCTATACAGGAAGAATGCAGAATCCCTGTAATTACAACTTCACAGATAAAAGCAGCACTCTCTAATGCCAAAAACACAGCATCCCGGGCTGTGTTTTACACGAACTTCAGAACGAACTGGCTCCCCACCTAAGCACCATGTCCAATCATAGCCTCATGTCAGGCTTTGTGCCCACTGAATGGTGCACAGTAACAGTTATCCCACTCCACAAAGGGGGAGCCACCACTGATCCTGGGAACTATCGCCCTATTAGCCTGACGAGCCTGGTCTGCAAGGCCATGGAACGTGCCATCATGGAATTCATAAACAAAGACATTGGTAACCTCCAAATTCTGGACCCCACCCAGTTCGGGTTTGTGAAATGCAGATCATGCCTCCTGAACCTAGTTGACTTCTTTGAGGCTGTCACCAAAGCCGTAGACCGAGGGTAAGGTGGTTCACACAGCCTATCTTGACCTCGCCAAGGCTTTTAACACCATCCCCCATTCTGGAATTATAGCTAAACTCACTAAACTATGTATAAATCCCTATGTCACAACATGGGTTGCCAACTGGCTCACTGACAGAACCCACACTCTAACAGTTGCAGACTCCAATCTGACTTCAAACCAGTGACAAGTGGAGTACCACAGGGATCAGTCCTGGGACCTCTCCTGTTAGCCTGTACTTCAGAGAAGTAGATACCAAACACAGAAGGCCACTGGCTAATGAAGTTCACAGATGACTGCAAACTAGGAGCTGTAGTAGAGTCCCCAAATGATGTGGAAATCCTACAGATGGGCCTCACTGAGACAGATGCCTGGCGTCAGAGCCATGGCCTCAAGCTCAATGCTAAAAAGTGCATTGTTATCCCCTTTGGTAAAAACTCTGTACCCATGAACTACCACATAGGTGGCAGTCTTCTTAACACCAAATGTGTGATAAGAGACCTTGGGACCCAGGTGGACAGTAGTCTCTCCTTTGATAAACACATTGCCACAGTAGTCAGGAAATCCTTCTACATGGCATACCTCATCACAGAAGGGTTCTCATCCAGGAAAAAAGAGGTCATTGTTCCCCTGTACTCGACACTCATTAGACCCATTATAGAGTACAGCGCCACTTTTGGAATGTACCTCACAAGACATCTGCAGCAGCTGGAAAGGCCACAGAAGTACCTTACAAAGAGGATTACTGGCCTGAAACAGATGCCCTACACTGATCATCTAAAAAAACTCCAGCATTACTCTGTAGCACATCACCTACTCCAAGGTGATCTCTGCCTAACATATAAAGCTATGTCAAACCCAGAGCTGTTGAACATGCTACACCTAAAGAAATCCCAATTCCTCCAAGCTACATGCTTTAGAGACCTAAACCTTGTCACCACAATAAACAGGACTTGCTGGAGGGGTAGACGCCTGTCCCAGAGACTTCCCATACTCTGGAACAAGCTACCCATCTATGTCAAGCAAAGTTCTTCATTAATACTCTTCAAGAAAAATCTTGAGTGGATTGGAAATAGGAAATACACCCCGGGGATCACTTCTGTGGCTCTGCTCGACGGGCACAGGAAATTAACTTTCTTGGGTTGGCTTAAGCCAAGGAACTTTGTTGACTAGGCTTACTTAGGCCCTTGGGCCGATAGCCTAGTACTTACCTATGAACCTATTGGTAAGGGAGGAGCTCAAGAGCTTTGTGGTTACAATGAGTTTTAGTAATGGCTAAGTTGGATCCAAGGATTGGATCTGAACCCAACAGTTGAGGAAGAATGAAAATGAACAACACAGATGAAACGCTATGCCAATTATCTAACATTTGTCTTTATCTTTATTAATGTTATATCCCCAGAAGATCTGAAACTGCCTC